>NW_028173821.1:197693-220344 GCF_963971535.1 Notolepis coatsorum | reverse complement strand
AGAGAGAGAGAGAGAGACAGAGAGAGGAGATAGAGACAGAGGTAGAGAGAGAGAGAGGGGTAGAGAGAGAGGAGAGAGAGAGAGAGAGAGAGAGAGAGAGAGAGAGAGAGAGAGAGAGAGAGAGAGAGAGAGACAGAGGTAGAGAGAGAGGCAGAGAGAGAGAGAGAGAGAGAGAGAGAGAGAGAGAGAGAGAGAGAGAGAGAGAGAGAGAGAGAGAGAGAGAGAGAGCGAGAGCGAGAGAGAGAGAGAGAAAGAGAGAGAGCTGCAGGGCTGTCAACCATACAGTCTGAGAAGAGAAATGGAGAGAGAGAGAGCGAGCGAGGTAGAGAGAGTAGAGGGAGAGAGGGAGAGAGAGAGAGAGAGAGAGGGAGGGAGAGAGAGAGAGCGAGGTAGAGAGAGAGAGGTAGAGATAGAGGTAGAGAGAGAGAGGTAGAGATAGAGGTAGAGAGAGAGAGAGGTAGAGAGAGATAGAGTGTGTGTGTGTGTGTTATACCAGGTTGGTGCGGTTGGGTCCAGGTCTCTCTCCCTCCAGCCTGGTTGGCATCTTCAGGCCACCGTACTTCTTCCAGTACGCCCAGCAGGGGGCGCACAGGCGACACTGCATGTTGGGGGGACCCCACGAGTACCACTGGTGGGAGCTGCTCACTGCACACACACACACACACACACACACACACACACACACACACACACACACACACACACACACACACACACACACACACACACACACACACACACACACACACACACACACACACACACACACACACACACACACACACACACACACACACACACACACACACACACACACACACACACCTGTATTAACCTTTTTTGTGATGCATTTTTTTATTTTCCCTCTTTTTTTACATAGAATATAAAACAAAACATGACAGCACATAATATAATAATAATAATAATCAGAACATCACCAGACAGTATTAATAATAACAATAATGACAATAGAATTGACAGTAGAAATAACAAACAAAACAAAAAAGAAAATAATAAATTCAGAACCTGAAAATAAAAACAAATTATATGAACACAGACACCACACGACAGGGTTAGAAATAAAAAAAAAAATGTCAAGGGCTTTTTTTGCCCCCCTTAATTGATTTTCGGGGGCTTTTTTTGTATTTCGGGGGCACTGAATTTTTATGATAAACGGTAGGTGTGGGACGGTTCACAAAATGGACGATTCGGTTCGTATCACGGTCACGGTTTTCGGTTCGGTTCGATATACGTTAATTTTTATTTAAAAAAAAAGAACACTCAAATCTAAACATGCTTCTCATATATATATATATATATATATATATATATATATATATATATAAAAGGTTTACAGTGTTACAGTGTTTACAGCCTTAAATAATGGTTGGCACACAAAGACCGAACTGACTGAAAAATATAGGCTACATTTGTCAAAGTATTAACTTAGTGCAAACAAACAATATGCTCAGCCAGCACTAGACTTTCCTTTCTATAATATAAACACAAAAAAACAATGTCAACCATGTTTAAATTCCCTGATTGTCAGTTCTTAATGGAAAGATTCGTTTTCTGCTTGAAATTATTATGCATCACTACATTTATTTAGACTAACATTATTTAAATATTGAGTGCAACTGTGGTGGATTACGTAATTCGGTGAGTTGGAACTATCTATTGGTTGGCGCCGGGTCCCCACGGACATTTTAGCGTGTGGCACCTTCAGCTCCGGTAACGTTAGGAGGAGAATAGATCATAACATCAACAAGCAGCACGGAAGCGGCAATAGTCCCGGTTGGAGTTAGTAAACACAGTTGTATGTTAGCCTTCTTGGATGTTGAATAAACGCCTATCATTGTCTTTAAACACCCCGCCTCTCAGACTCTGATTCCCTCCTCTGCTAGCTAGTAGCTACGATAACATTTCATTGACTGTATTAGCTGGGGCTAGTGCTACCATAGTTAAAACGTGCGTTGTGTTGTACAAACTGCTAACGCTATGGCAAGATGTGTGTATGCCTATGTAATGTTAATGGCTATGTTTTTAAAGTCGTAATGAAGATTGATTTAGATTGTGCTTGCCATTTGTACACAAACTGACTAGCACCCATGGCTGCAGTGCTGCTGCTGCTGCTGCTGCCAGTGCTCACCTCCCGGCTCCGCCAAATGAATTTTTTTATTTGCGCGTCATCTGAACCGTACGATAGACAGGCGCTCCATTACCGAAAATAACATATATGTGATCTGTATGTATTCTGTCCTCTGGTGGTGCAGCACGGTGTGTCTTACAGACCAGGGGAAGTGAACGTCATGTTAAATTGTTGTTGTTGGTGTTTTATAATCCTGTAAGGGGCGGGGCGTCAGACAGGACACCGAAATAACATGTCATTCATTCATTCATTCTCACTCATACAGACACACACACACATTACACAACCTTACACAATCACACAATGACACACACACGATCAAACACGCACACGCCAGAGAACAGAGGAGCGTGAGCGCGGACACATACGTACAATCTCTTAATCATCCGTCGCTGCATTAATTACCACCACGGAAATAGCACACGACTCTCTGCCGCAGGCCGTGTTCCAGATAGGCTGCTGTGTTTAACCCTTTCACAACCACACTACGGTTCCGTCTGTAGTGTGGTAGTGAAAGGTTAACCGTCTGTAGTGTGGTAGTGAAAGGGTTAACCGTATGTAGTGTGGTTGTGAAAGGGTTAACCGTATGTAGTGTGGTAGTGAAAGGGTTAACCGTATGTAGTGTGGTTGTGAAAGGGTTAACCATCTGTAGTGTGGTAGTGAAAGGTTAACCTTCTGTAGGGTGGTAGTGAAAGGGTTAACCGTCTGTAGTGTGGTAGTGAAAGGGTTAACCTTCTGTAGTATGGTAGTGAAAGGTTAACCTTCTGTAGGGTGGTAGTGAAAGGGTTAACCTTCTGTAGTATGGTAGTGAAAGGGTTAACCGTATGTAGTGTGGTTGTGAAAGGGTTAACCGTCTGTAGTGTGGTAGTGAAAGGTTAACCGTCTGTAGTGTGGTAGTGAAAGGTTAACCGTCTGTAGTGTGGTAGTGAAAGGGTTAACCGTCTGTAGTGTGGTAGTGAAAGGTTAACCGTATGTAGTGTGGTAGTGAAAGGGTTAACCGTATGTAGTGTGGTTGTGAAAGGGTTAACCGTCTGTAGTGTGGTAGTGAAAGGTTAACCGTATGTAGTGTGGTAGTGAAAGGGTTAACCGTATGTAGTGTGGTTGTGAAAGGGTTAACCGTCTGTAGTGTGGTTGTGAAAGGGTTAACCGTCTGTAGTGTGGTAGTGAAAGGTTAACCTTCTGTAGGGTGGTAGTGAAAGGGTTAACCGTCTGTAGTGTGGTAGTGAAAGGGTTAACCTTCTGTAGTATGGTAGTGAAAGGTTAACCTTCTGTAGGGTGGTAGTGAAAGGGTTAACCTTCTGTAGTATGGTAGTGAAAGGGTTAACCGTATGTAGTGTGGTTGTGAAAGGGTTAACCGTCTGTAGTGTGGTAGTGAAAGGTTAACCGTCTGTAGTGTGGTAGTGAAAGGTTAACCGTCTGTAGTGTGGTAGTGAAAGGGTTAACCGTCTGTAGTGTGGTTGTGAAAGGGTTAACCGTCTGTAGTGTGGTAGTGAAAGGTTAACCTTCTGTAGGGTGGTAGTGAAAGGGTTAACCGTCTGTAGTGTGGTAGTGAAAGGGTTAACCTTCTGTAGTATGGTAGTGAAAGGTTAACCTTCTGTAGGGTGGTAGTGAAAGGGTTAACCTTCTGTAGTATGGTAGTGAAAGGGTTAACCGTCTGTAGTGTGGTAGTGAAAGTGTTAACTGTCTGTAGTGTGGTAGTGAAAGTGTTAACCGTCTGTAGTGTGGTAGTGAAAGAGCTTAACCTTCTGTAGTGTGGTAGTGAAAGGTTAACCTTCTGTAGTGTGGTAGTGAAAGGGTTAACCTTATGTAGTGTGGTAGTGAAAGGTTAACCTTCTGTAGTGTGGTAGTGAAAAGTTAACCTTCTGTAGTGTGGTAGTGAAAAGTTAACCTTCTGTAGTGTGGTAGTGAAAGGGTTAACCTTCTGTAGTGTGGTAGTGAAAGGGTTAACCTTCTGTAGTGTGGTAGTGAAAGGTTAACCTTCTGTAGTGTGGTTGTGAGAGGGTTAACAGTCTGTAGTGTGGCAGTGAAAAGTTAACCTTCTGTAGCGTGGTAGTGAAAGGGTTAACCTTCTGTAGTGTGGTAGTGAAAAGTTAACCTTCTGTAGTGTGGTAGTGAAAGGTTAACCTTCTGTAGTGTGGTAGTGAAAGGGTTAACCTTCTGTAGTGTGGTAGTGAAAGGTTAACCTTCTGTAGTGTGGTTGTGAGAGGGTTAACCTTCTGTAGTGTGGTAGTGAAAGGTTAACCTTCTGTAGTGTGGTAGTGAAAGGTTAACCTTCTGTAGTGTGGTAGTGAAAGGTTAACCTTCTGTAGTGTGGTTGTGAGAGGGTTAATCTTCTGTAGTGTGGTAGTGAAAGGGTTAACCTTCTGTAGTGTGGTAGTGAAAGGTTAACCTTCTGTAGTGTGGTAGTGAAAGGTTAACCTTCTGTAGTGTGGTAGTGAAAGGTTAACCTTCTGTAGTGTGGTAGTGAAAGGTTAACCTTCTGTAGTGTGGTAGTGAAAGGTTAACCTTCTGTAGTGTGGTTGTGAGAGGGTTAATCTTCTGTAGTGTGGTAGTGAAAGGGTTAATCTTCTGTAGTGTGGTAGTGAAAGGGTTAACCTTCTGTAGTGTGGTAGTGAAAGGGTTAACCTTCTGTAGTGTGGTTGTGAGAGGGTTAATCTTCTGTAGTGTGGTAGTGAAAGGTTAACCTTCTGTAGTGTGGTAGTGAAAGGGTTAACCTTCTGTAGTGTGGTTGTGAGAGGGTTAATCTTCTGTAGTGTGGTAGTGAAAGGTTAACCTTCTGTAGTGTGGTAGTGAAAGGGTTAACCTTCTGTAGTGTGGTAGTGAAAGGTTAATCTTCTGTAGTGTGGTAGTGAAAGGGTTAACCTTCTGTAGTGTGGTTGTGAGAGGGTTAATCTTCTGTAGTGTGGTAGTGAAAGGTTAACCTTCTGTAGTGTGGTAGTGAAAGGGTTAACCTTCTGTAGTGTGGTAGTGAAAGGTTAACCTTCTGTAGTGTGGTAGTGAAAGGTTAACCTTCTGTAGTGTGGTAGTGAAAGGTTAATCTTCTGTAGTGTGGTAGTGAAAGGTTAACCTTCTGTAGTGTGGCAGTGAAAGGTTAACCTTCTGTAGTGTGGTAGTGAAAGGTTAACCTTCTGTAGTGTGGTTGTGAGAGGGTTAATCTTCTGTAGTGTGGTAGTGAAAGGGTTAACCTTCTGTAGTGTGGTAGTGAAAGGTTAACCTTCTGTAGTGTGGTAGTGAAAGGTTAACCTTCTGTAGTGTGGTAGTGAAAGGGTTAACCTTCTGTAGTGTGGTAGTGAAAGGGTTAACCTTCTGTAGTGTGGTTGTGAGAGGGTTAATCTTCTGTAGTGTGGTAGTGAAAGGTTAACCTTCTGTAGTGTGGTAGTGAAAGGGTTAACCTTCTGTAGTGTGGTTGTGAGAGGGTTAATCTTCTGTAGTGTGGTAGTGAAAGGTTAACCTTCTGTAGTGTGGTAGTGAAAGGGTTAACCTTCTGTAGTGTGGTAGTGAAAGGTTAATCTTCTGTAGTGTGGTAGTGAAAGGGTTAACCTTCTGTAGTGTGGTTGTGAGAGGGTTAATCTTCTGTAGTGTGGTAGTGAAAGGGTTAACCTTCTGTAGTGTGGTAGTGAAAGGTTAACCTTCTGTAGTGTGGTAGTGAAAGGGTTAACCTTCTGTAGTGTGGTAGTGAAAGGTTAATCTTCTGTAGTGTGGTAGTGAAAGGGTTAACCTTCTGTAGTGTGGTAGTGAAAGGTTAATCTTCTGTAGTGTGGTAGTGAAAGGGTTAACCTTCTGTAGTGTGGTAGTGAAAGGGTTAACCTTCTGTAGTGTGGTAGTGAAAGGGTTAACCTTCTGTAGTGTGGTAGTGAAAGGTTAACCTTCTGTAGTGTGGTAGTGAAAGGGTTAACCTTCTGTAGTGTGGTAGTGAAAGGTTAACCTTCTGTAGTGTGGTAGTGAAAGGGTTAACCTTCTGTAGTGTGGTAGTGAAAGGTTAACCTTCTGTAGTGTGGTAGTGAAAGGGTTAACCTTCTGTAGTGTGGCAGTGAAAGGTTAATCTTCTGTAGTGTGGTAGTGAAAGGGTTAACCTTCTGTAGTGTGGTAGTGAAAGGTTAATCTTCTGTAGTGTGGTAGTGAAAGGGTTAACCTTCTGTAGTGTGGTAGTGAAAGGTTAACCTTCTGTAGTGTGGTAGTGAAAGGGTTAACCTTCTGTAGTGTGGTAGTGAAAGGTTAACCTTCTGTAGTGTGGTAGTGAAAGGGTTAACCTTCTGTAGTGTGGTAGTGAAAGGTTAACCTTCTGTAGTGTGGTAGTGAAAGGGTTAACCTTCTGTAGTGTGGTAGTGAAAGGTTAACCTTCTGTAGTGTGGTAGTGAAAGGGTTAACCTTCTGTAGTGTGGTTGTGAGAGGGTTAACCTTCTGTAGTGTGGTAGTGAAAGGGTTAACCGTCTGTAGTGTGGTAGTGAAAGGTTAACCTTCTGTAGTGTGGTAGTGAAAGGGTTAACCTTCTGTAGTGTGGTAGTGAGAGGGTTAACAGTCTGTAGTGTGGTAGTGAAAGGTTAACCTTCTGTAGTGTGGTAGTGAAAGGGTTAACCTTCTGTAGTGTGGTTGTGAGAGGGTTAACCTTCTGTAGTGTGGTAGTGAGAGGGTTAACAGTCTGTAGTGTGGTAGTGAAAGGGTTAACCTTCTGTAGTGTGGTAGTGAAAGGGTTAACCTTCTGTAGTGTGGTTGTGAGAGGGTTAACCTTCTGTAGTGTGGTAGTGAGAGGGTTAACAGTCTGTAGTGTGGTAGTGAGAGGGTTAACCTTCTGTAGTGTGGTAGTGAGAGGGTTAACCTTCTGTAGTGTGGTAGTGAGAGGGTTAACCTTCTGTAGTGTGGTAGTGAGAGGGTTAACCTTCTGTAGTGTGGTAGTGAGAGGGTTAACCTTCTGTAGTGTGGTAGTGAGAGGGTTAACCTTCTGTAGTGTGGTAGTGAGAGGGTTAACCTTCTGTAGTGTGGTAGTGAGAGGGTTAACCTTCTGTAGTGTGGTAGTGAGAGGGTTAACCTTCTGTAGTGTGGTAGTGAGAGGGTTAACCTTCTGTAGTGTGGTTGTGAGAGGGTTAACCTTCTGTAGTGTGGTTGTGAGAGGGTTAACCTTCTGTAGTGTGGTAGTGAGAGGGTTAACCTTCTGTAGTGTGGTAGTGAGAGGGTTAACCTTCTGTAGTGTGGTAGTGAGAGGGTTAACAGTCTGTAGTGTGGTAGTGAGAGGGTTAACCTTCTGTAGTGTGGTAGTGAGAGGGTTAACCTTCTGTAGTGTGGTAGTGAGAGGGTTAACCTTCTGTAGTGTGGTAGTGAGAGGGTTAACCTTCTGTAGTGTGGTAGTGAGAGGGTTAACCTTCTGTAGTGTGGTAGTGAGAGGGTTAACCTTCTGTAGTGTGGTAGTGAGAGGGTTAACCTTCTGTAGTGTGGTAGTGAGAGGGTTAACCTTCTGTAGTGTGGTTGTGAGAGGGTTAACCTTCTGTAGTGTGGTTGTGAGAGGGTTAACCTTCTGTAGTGTGGTAGTGAGAGGGTTAACAGTCTGTAGTGTGGTAGTGAGAGGGTTAACAGTCTGTAGTGTGGTAGTGAGAGGGTTAACCTTCTGTAGTGTGGTAGTGAGAGGGTTAACAGTCTGTAGTGTGGTAGTGAGAGGGTTAACCTTCTGTAGTGTGGTAGTGAAAGGTTAACCTTCTGTATTGTCACAGTGAAAGGGTTAACCTTCTGTAGTGTGGTAGTGAAAGGTTAACCTTCTGTAGTGTGGTAGTGAAAGGTTAACCTTCTGTAGTGTGGTAGTGAGAGGGTTAACAGTCTGTAGTGTGGTAGTGAGAGGGTTAACCTTCTGTAGTGTGGTAGTGAAAGGTTAACCTTCTGTATTGTCACAGTGAAAGGGTTAACCTTCTGTAGTGTGGTAGTGAAAGGTTAACCTTCTGTAGTGTGGTAGTGAAAGGTTAACCTTCTGTATTGTCACAGTGAAAGGGTTAACAGTCTGTAGTGTGGTAGTGAGAGGGTTAACCTTCTGTAGTGTGGTAGTGAGAGGGTTAACAGTCTGTAGTGTGGTAGTGAGAGGGACCTTCTTGCTGTGAGGACATAACCAGGGTGTATATAACCAGGGTGTATATAACCAGGGTGTATATAACCAGGGTGTATATAACCAGGGTGTATATAACCAGGGTGTATATAACCAGGGTGTACATAACCAGGGTGTATATAACCAGGGTGTACATAACCAGGGTGTATATAACCAGGGTGTACATAACCAGGGTGTATATAACCAGGGTGTGGGACACGCTCGCTTGTGTCGTCAGAGGAAAGAGTAGAGTGACTGGGGTTAGAAAACAGGCACCGTGTTAACAGAGTTACTTACTGTAGCAGCTCTCGCAGGCCCGTCCCAGGATGGGGGTCTGACCCGGAAGCCCAGGGACCCCTCCTGTGGGTGCCGCTCCAGCTCCAGCTCCAGCTCCAGCTCCTGGTCCAACTCCAACCACCGCTCCAGTGCTAGCTACAACTCCTGCTCCAGCGCTAGCTCCAACTCCTGCTACCATTCCCGTTCCAACTCCTGCCCCAAATCCAACAAGACCAGCTCCAACTCCAACTGCTGCTCCAGCTGCTGACCCAACGCCTGCTATACCCGCCCCGGCTCCGGCTCCGGCTCCGTTGACCAGGGCTGGCTTCACACTGTTACTCAGCTGGTTGGGGTTGGGCTTGTTGCTAACGAGGAGGAGGAACAGAGACGGGTTGAGTGCGGAACAGATTATTCGTTTTACTTAAAAAGAGGCACTCCGCCGATTTTCAACCATAACCTGTTAAACCATAGCCATGTTTTCAGAAGCTTCGCCTAAAAGTACATACAGTACCCAAGTCAATTAAGAATAGCTCCACAACTACAAGGTCCATTTGCATGTTCTTGGTATCTAGGGACATCTATGGGACCCCAGGGAATGTATTCCCAGTGTCAGATATAGTGTGTCTGTTGTTACTATGCCTGAGTAAATTGTAATGAACCAAAGGAGAATATAAATTATTATTAGGTTTTCTTCCCATCTTTGACGGTGAATAACAACACCATGCTAACAATGACGAAAGCAAAAAGATGCCATTGAGCTCAATCAGAACAAGTATAGTAAAATGCTAAGCAAATGAACAAAGGGCAGATAATTTACAGGGTTTTTTGTAGATACAGTACTGAATTTTGCCTTCTGGACACACGCAATATGAAATATGAATATAGAATATAAAATGCCAGGCCTATAAATGGCTTTACAGGGTCAAGTGATACATCTTTTGAAAGGCCCAGATCTCCTCTTTTGAATAGCAGTGTTAAATCTGGATGTAGTACCACCATGCGCCGACTAGAGGGCAACAAAGACCGTGAATGAAATCTACAGTACAGTTACTTTCGGATAATGGTGACAGTTGCGTCAAGATTTACCGGATTGAGTCGGGTTTTTTTCTCTCTCACACGTTCACAGAAAGGTAAAGAAACAACATAAGTTGTATTTTATGGCAATAATGTTGAGGTTTGTTCGACCAGCGAGATATAATCACGACATTCCAGTCTATGCTTGTAAGAATTATTATTATTATAAATAATTTTTTTTACTTCCTTTGTCGGCGGCTGGTGTGAGCTGGGTAGTGTAGTTTTATGAAATTTAGACGTCCATCGAAAGCCCCGGGTCTCTCACCGGCCTCTCACTGGCCTCTCTCACTGGCCTCTCACCGGCCTCTCACTGGCCTCTCACTTCACTGGCCTCTCACTGGCCTCTCACCGGCCTCTCACTGGCCTCTCACTGGCCTCTCACCGGCCTCTCACCGGCCTCTCACTGGCCTCTCACTGGCCTCTCACTGGCCTCTCACTGGCCTCTCACTGGCCTCTCACCGGCCTCTCACTGGCCTCTCTCTGGCCTCTCACTGGCCTCTCACTGGCCTCTCACTGGCCTCTCACTGGCCTCTCACTGGCCTCTCACCGGCCTCTCACCGGCCTCTCACTGGCCTCTCACTGGCCTCTCACTGGCCTCTCACCGGCCTCTCTCTGGCCTCTCACTGGCCTCTCACTGGCCTCTCACTGGCCTCTCACTGGCCTCTCACTGGCCTCTCACCGGCCTCTCACCGGTCTCTCACTGGCCTCTCACTGGCCTCTCACTGGCCTCTCTCTGGCCTCTCACTGGCCTCTCACAGGCCTCTCACTGGCCTCTCACTGGCCTCTCACTGGCCTCTCACCGGCCTCTCACCGGTCTCTCACTGGCCTCTCACTGGCCTCTCACTGGCCTCTCACTGGCCTCTCACTGGCCTCTCACTGGCCTCTCACTGGCCTCTCACTGGCCTCTCACCGGCCTCTCACTGGTCTCTCACTGGCCTCTCACTGGCCTCTCACTGGCCTCTCACTGGCCTCTCACCGGTCTCTCACCGGCCTCTCACTGGCCTCTCACTGGCCTCTCACTGGCCTCTCACTGGCCTCTCACTGGCCTCTCACTGGCCTCTCACTGGCCTCTCACAGGCCTCTCACTGGCCTCTCACTGGCCTCTCACTGGCCTCTCACTGGCCTCTCACAGGCCTCTCACTGGCCTCTCACTGGCCTCTCACTGGCCTCTCTCTGGCCTCTCACTGGCCTCTCACTGGCCTCTCACCGCACCAGGCCCAGATTTATTTCACGTGATAAAAACTCATGAGAATTATAATATGCAGACAAACGGTAAAACTTTTAACTTTAAACTGCAAGGGAAGAGTGCACTTCCAAGAGTGCACGTGGAGATACACTGTAGTGAAAGAGTGCACGTGGATGCACTGTAGTGAAAGAGTGCACGTGGCTGCACTGTAGTGAAAGAGTGCACGTGGATGCACTGTAGTGAAAGAGTGCACGTGGATGCACTGTAGTGAAAGAGTGCACGTGGATGCACTGTAGTGAAAGAGTGCACGTGGATGCACTGTAGTGAAAGGTACCATGACAGCGAACAACTCGACATTATAATGCCCAGGTGGCAGGAGAGAGGTACTGCGGGTGCCGACCTCCATCCATTAATGACAGCGCGCTAACTTTTCCCGAATAAATGCTTTTAATGGAGAGTGCGTTTCACCCCACGTCTCCCATGAATATTAACACACCTGGTGTTGTGTTCACCTCGTCACAGAGATACCTCACACACACACACACACGTGCAAGCATGCGCACACGCACACTTGATTGATTGATTGATTGAAAAGTTTATTAACAGATTACAGAATGGGTACAATACAGTACGGCTCAATACATACAATTGTTAAGAGGATGCAGACCTGAGAAAGACTTTCGTCTTGTTTCCATCAGGGTCCTCCATTTTCAATTCATCATATGACACACATGACATACAGATAGACAGTACTGCTACATCTATACATTTATGACATACCAGATTTTCAAATACAGCACTGTTTGTGATACTAAAAAAAATCCAGAAAAAGAGTGTATATACATTTGACATAGAAACTGTGCATTGGGGGAGGTTGGGTAGGTGGGGTGGGGCTGTACATTGGAGGGGGGGGACACACTGTACATTGGAATACTGACCTACATTTGACATAGAAACTGTTCATTGGAGGAGGTTGGGTAGGTGGGGTGGGGTGGGGCTGTACATTGGAGGTGGGGGGGGGTTGGGTACATTGGAATACTGACAAAGCCATGCTTGGTCTTTATTTTACAACTGGGTTAGGACATTTGTAGGGGCCAGTTTTGAATTGCAGTCTCCCGTAGGTGTTCTTTGAGAGTGTTTTTGAAGGTGGGTAGTGATTCACATTCCTTTACAGCTTTGGGTAGGGCGTTCCACATTGTTGTGGCATAATTGCGAAACGTGTTTAGTCCCTTGTTTGAGCCGAATCTGGGTTTTACATGATTTGTGGAGCTCCCTCTGGTGTTGTGATTGTGGTATTCACTGACCTTTGGGAAGTATTTTGACATGTACATGGGTACCTGTCAAATAGGTTTTAAGCTGTCTTTTAAAGATGTCTAGCGAGTTGGCTTCCCTGATGTTTTGGGGTAGTTTGTTCCATAGTTTTGGGGCATAGTTGATAAAGGCTGCATTACCGATCCTCTTTTGACTGCTTCTGGGAGCCTCTAGTAGTCCAGCAGCTGATGATCGCAGTGTTCTTGCTGGTGTGTAATTTATTAGAGTGTTGGCGATGTAGCTAGGTCCCTTTCCATTTAGAGCTTTGTATGTAAGGAGAAGGACCTTAAAGTCAATTCTAAATGTTACAGGAAGCCAGTGTAAAGCAGCTAAGACTGGACTAATGTGCTCTCTCCTTTTGGTTCTAGTTAGCAGTCGGGCTGCAGAGTTTTGGATTAGCTGAAGCCTCTCTGTGGTTTTCTTAGGGAGACCTGTGAAAAGTGCATTACTTCTACTGGTACTCACTAGTTGGGGATGTAGACCTGCTTCAACTTGCTCTCTGCTTCTGCTGCTTTTAACCGTTTCTGGGGAGAGAGACAGAGACGAGAGAGAGAGAGAGAGAGGGAGAGGGAGGGAGAGGGAGAGACGAGAGACAGAGAGGGAGAGAGAGACAGAGACAGAGACAGAGAGAGAGAGAGAGAGAGAGAGAGAGAGAGAGAGAGAGAGAGAGAGAGAGAGAGAGAGAGAGAGAGAGAGCGAGGGAGAGAGAGAGAGGGGGAGAGAGAGAGAGAGAGAGAGAGAGAGAGAGAGAGAGCGAGGGAGAGAGAGAGAGAGAGGGGGAGAGGGAAGGGGAGAGAGAGAGAGACAGAGACAGAGAGAGAGGGAAGGGGTGAGAGAGAGATGAGATAGAGAGAGACAGAGACAGAGACCACTGATGTTCCTGGTGCGATCTGATTGGCCACTGACGTTTCTGGTCATGTGACATGTGCGCCCAATCGTGTGACGGGCCCATTTCCGCCTCGAACAGCAGCAAACTACCTAACGCCTAGTTTATCACTGGTTAAGCTTATAGGCGACTCTTTCGAAGTTGGTTAAGGTTAGAGTTTGGAATCAGGGCTGGTGTTCTATCGCCCTGCTCTAAGACAAACTCTAACCTTAACCAACTTCGAAAGAGTCGCCTAAGCTTAACCGGCGAAAGAAACGGGTGTCACGCGATTGGCGCGACCAGAAACGTCAGTGGCCAATCAGAGCGCAGAACGCGAACGCGGAACTGGAAATCCGTTGGTAAAAGTATTCAGGCCACCGGGCCGTCATTGTGAATAAGAATTTGTTCTTAATTTACCTGCCTGGTTAAGGTTAAATAAAATAAAGATAAACACCTTCCTTGAGGAAAAGGGTAGACTTTGACCCTAGTGCAATAAGCTGCAAAAAAAACAAATGTCAACAGTTATTAATATACTGAATTAAAATCTAAATGAAATTCAGAATTTAAAAATCAGCCGGTTGTCAACGGGTTTCTCGTTTTAAATGTGCAAGACTGGCTGTTCAAACAGAATGATGTTGTTACCTAGCAACTGAAGACTGACATTGAAACGCTCCGACGCCTTCACTGCGGATGGGGATTTGCAAATGGGACAAAATCAATGCGGAGGACTTTAATATGGGTGTGTTTCGTATATATCATGATATTGTGATGCTTCAGTCCTCAATATTCTATCAATGATGTGATCCTCCGGCATCGTGATATTTCTCTCAGTACTTCTCCCGGGCCTTTAATGAAATATCATACATAGTTTACATACTATAGTACAATGTCAACCTTGGAGCAGATAAAGGTGCATTTACCCAGCTCCAGCTTCCCCTGGAGATCCGATCTGCCCCCTCGCTGGAGACATTTAAGGCCCGTCCAAAAACCCACTTCTATTCCCTGGCCTTCAATAAACCCTGATTCTCCCACACACCCTAACTCACACACTCCCATGTAATGTTATCCTGCCCCCTCCCTCTTGTATCTCTTCTTGTGCTCCTCTGTCCCCTGTGTGCTACTGTACTTTGTGTTCCCCTATCCGTGTGTTGTCCTACTGTCCTCTGCTCTGAATGTACTGTCTTGTCCTGCTGTGCCTTTTTGTATTTGTGTATTTGTGTATTTTATATTAGGACATTGATTTTAAGCTTTGATTGTACAGCACTTTGGTTGGCTCTTGTGCTTTTAAACGTGCTATATAAATAAATTACTTGACCAGACTTGACTACTTACCATCTATTTACTTTGTTTTCAACATTTGTTTACTTACTTTCATGTTTTACATATATATATTTTTTTGTTTTGCATATACATGTATATATATATTTGTTTTGTAAGGTTTTGAATTAGTACATTCATTTGAGTCGGGAAAAGGGATAGGATTAAATAAGTGTATACTTCTTCCTACTCCTTTTCGAACATGTAAATAGAGTTGTTTTTGTTTTTTTTATAAAAAAATTATTCCATTTCATTGCTAAAGATCAATGATTTGTTTTTGTTTTATATTGTTTGTATTTACATCTTCGAAATAAAGATTTAAAAAAAAAGTTCAAATCAAATACTACATTTGTAGTACTCATTTATATATATACTCCAGTTTAATCACCTGTACATTGTATATACACTGAGAAAGCACCGCAAGACTAAACTATTTGGTACCCTAAACCAGGCCAGAACTGTATGGGACCCCCTATGCAAACCAAAGGGTTTCTTTTGTGGTCACCTCAACATTCGTAGTGTTGGTAATAAACGCGAACAGCTAGAGCACCTCCTACTTGATTCTAACTTACATTGCTTGGGTCTGAGTGAGACATGGCTAAAGAAGTCATCCCCTGAAGCCCTAGTATCCATGCCAGGCTACAATGTATTTAGGAATGACAGGAAGACTGGGAAAGGAGGTGGGGGAGTCCTACTGTACATCAGAGACACAATTGCCTGTAAAAAACTGGAATGGTCCACTGACTTTGAATGTGTTGGTGTAGAATCTGTTGGTGTGGAAATCACTCACGCTGAACAAATGTCATTTACCCTGATATGTCTCTACAGAAAACCAGATGCAAAAGTTGAGTTTTATGACCAGTTAAAACATGTCCTAAAATCCTGCAACAAGGAAACAATAATCATAGGTGACTTCAATGTCAACTGGGACAGTAAACAGGCTAGAAAGAACTTAAAACAATCCATGGATGCCCACAGCTTTGAACAAATAATCAAACAGCCAACTAGAATTACCAAAACCTCCCAGACCAAAATAGATCTAGTTTTCACCAACCAACCGGATAGAATCACTAAGACCAACAACATGTTGACCGGTATATCTGTTTCAATTACATCTGTTTCACCAGGAAACTCAATAAAACTCGCTTTCTAAAAACATCCAAAAAATCTGCCACCTCATCAAACTACATCCCAAAAAACCTGCAACAGAGCTTTGAGGATGCAGTGAAAAAGCTTGACTGGCAGGAGATACTATCCTCCAATACCACAGAGAAAAACTGCACCCTCTTCACAACAAAAATCAAGGAGACGATGGCCTCCTTCTCTAGGAAGGGGAGCCAAAAAGTCAAAAAACAAACCCACCTCCCATGGCTAGATCACAGCTGCAGACAGCAATTGAAAGACAGGGACTCACTCCTCAAACAGAGCTTAAAGTCTGGACTGTCTATCGACAGACAGAGATTCACGCATGCTAGGAACAAGGTCACACAGACCCTCAGAAAGGCCAGAGCAAACTTCTTTATTAGTATAATTGAAGCAGGAAAAGGGAACGGCAAAAAAATCTGGCAAACCTTGAATAAACTCCTAGACAAACACCAGAATCGGGAAAAAGACCCCCTAGAACTGAATGTGAATGACATACTAGTTAAAGACCCCACAGTACTGGCCTGCACCCTCAACGAACACTTCTTAAATAGTGTTCTAGACAGCACCAAACACTTTGCCCCCTCCAGTATCCTACCAAACCCAGTAACCAACACCCAGCCCCTCTTTGAACTGGAGGAGATAACAGAGCCTGAAGTGAAAAAGATCATTCTGGCTCTGAAAGGCTCCAAAGCCAAGGACGCCTACGGGCTTGACACTGATTTCCTCAAAACATACTCTGATGCACTCATTAAACCCATCACTCTACTAGTGAATCAATCAATCACCTCCAGGGAAGTTCCATCATCCTGGAAGATGGCCATGGTGACCCCTATCTTTAAATCTGGCAACAAGGCACTGGTGACCAATTATAGGCCCATCAGTATACTTCCTGTCATATCCAAAGTTGCAGAGAAGTGGGTGTCGAATCTCATGACTAAACATCTCGACTTGGGCCCCACCCCACTTAACCCAATGCAGCTTGGATTCCGTGCCCTTCACTCAACAGAGTCAGCCAACTGTCTGTTTGTTGAAAAGGTCAAGAGTGCACTAGATAGCAACAAGTATGTTGGTGCTGTCTTCTTAGACCTTAGCAAGGCTTTCGACTGTGTCAACCATAATATCCTCCTAACCAAACTAACTCACTTCAATTTCTCAGCTGCTACAATAGAATGGTTTAGATCCTACTTATCAAACCGAAAACAATGTGTCACGGTCAATGGCGCCAAGTCCCCATATCTAGACAACCCTGTAGGTGTCCCTCAGGGATCAATCCTTGGGCCCCTGCTATTCTCCCTGTATATCAATGACCTGCCAAATGTGTGTCCCGAACTCAATGTACAGATGTATGCCGATGACGCAGTCATCTACACACAGGGCAAGGACATAGAGTTGATTACATCTAGGCTCACATGCGCACTAGACAAGGTACAATGCTGGCTAAACAGCACCTTTCTCCTACTTAATGCGAAAAAGACTGTGTGCATGTTCTTTAGCAAGCGTCCAGAAACCATCAAGCGGTCCAATGTGTTCCTGAGGAAGGAGGGAAGGAAGAAAGAACTAGAACTTGTTTCCCACTTCAAATTCCTTGGGGTCATCTTGGACTCAAACCTGACCTTTAAGAAACACATAAAGAAAGTGAGGAACACCATCAACTTCAACATTTCCAACTTCAAACAAATACGGCCCTCCCTAACACTTGAAGCCGCAAAGACATACCTACACTGTATGGTCTTCTCCCACATTGAATATTGCCTTCTAAACTGGTAATTTACTGGGGCCACAGCCATGAAACCCATAGAACAACTCTACAACAGAGCATTGAAGGTATATGACAGGAAACAGTACTCATACCACCACTGTAAAATCCTGGATAAGCATAACATTTTAAATTTTGAAAACCTCAGACGTTATAAAAGTTCCTGTTTTGTATATAAATGCCTGCACAGATTAGCCCCTCCCCCTCTCAAGGAGTTTATCCACGAGAAAAGGAACACTGGATTAGCCACTAGATCAAACACCAGAGGGGATTGTGAGGTCCATTTTAGAAAGACCGCCTTCAGCAAAAATTGTCTATCGATAAAGGGAAGTGGAACATGGAACAGCCTTCCGGTCCCCTTAAGGGAATGTCCCACCCTGTCCACCTTTAAGGGCCAACTCAGGAAATGGCTGTTAGACAGCCAAATATGCACTCATTAGGGATGTTAGTGATGTTGTACTGACTGAATGTCATGTTAGTGTGGTCATGTCAGTGATGTCAGTTTTTATGAATGAACGTTGTATGGTCCGTTTTGTGTTTGTTTTATGTTAGGACTACGGGTGGAAATTAGCCCTGTGCTATTCCCGGCATATTTACGTCCTTATCATGCTGTGATGTTATGCATACACATGTAAATGATGTTCATTCATTTGCATTGTCCTTAATAAACAAATCTTAATCTTAATATTACACTTTACTGTTACATTTGCACTCTGGTTGGATGCCAAATTTATTTTCCTTGTACGGTACTAAATAATACAATTGATTTGAATCTAATCTAATAGAATAAATAATTTGAATCTGAAAGTATACTATGAGTAAGAGCAAAAGTAAACAGTATACACAAGGTGCAGTAAACACAAGGTGCCCTAACTGGCACGATATACGTCCTACGCTGTAAAGGTGCAGTAAACACAAGGTGCCCTAACTGGCACGATATACGTCCTACGCTGTAGTCCAGGCAGGTTTTTGTGGATAAGAGTCGGACATTCACAACAGTTCTCAAGTTCTGCAGCCGTTAGTTCTCCAGCTGCCGTCTGGGTCGGTCCGTGACTCTTTTAGGGAAATGGGACCGCCCCTCTCTGATGAAGACATGCCCTCTCTGATAAGGACCGCCCCTCTCTGATGAAGACATGGCCCCTCTCTGATGAAGACACGCCCCTCTCTGATAAGGACCGCCCCTCTCTGATGAGGTAACCCAGGTGTGGCAGAATGCCTCGTTAGTCTCCGCTTGGCAGACGCTTGACTCACTAATTAGCCGACTGCCAACTCTCACAAATATTAATTATATTCAGACGGGAAGCAGAAGACAATAAAAAAAATGTGTTGTTGTATACCTGCTGTTCTATAAATACCATAATGTGTTTTCCCCTCAAATGTTGACATCGTAAAGTGTAATGGCACCTTGTGTATACTGCACCTCGTGTATACTGCACCTTGTGTATACTGCACCTTGTGTATACTGCACCTAGTGTATACTGCACCTAGTGTATACTGCACCTAGTGTATACTGCACCTTGTGTTTACTGCACCTTGTGTATACTGCACCTCGTGTATACTGCACCTCGTGTTTAGTGATCCTCGTGTATAGTGATCCTCGTGTATACTGCACCTCGTGTATACTGCACCTTGTGTATACTGCACCTTGTGTATACTGCACCTTGTGTATACTGCACCTTGTGTATACTGCACCTTGTGTTTACTGCACCTTGTGTATACTGCACCTTGTGTATACTGCACCTTGTGTTTAGTGATCCTCGTGTATAGTGATCCTCGTGTATACTGCACCTTGTGTTTACTGCACCTCGTGTATAGTGATCCTTGTGTATACTGCACCTTGTGTATACTGCACCTTGTGTATACTGCACCTCGTGTATACTGCACCTTGTGTATACTGCACCTTGTGTATACTGCACCTTGTGTATACTGCACCTTGTGTATACTGCACCTTGTGTATACTGCACCTTGTGTATACTGCACCTTGTGTATACTGCACCTTGTGTTTACTGCACCTTGTGTATACTGCACCTTGTGTATACTGCACCTTGTGTATACTGCACCTTGTGTATACTGCACCTTGTGTATACTGCACCTTGTGTATACTGCACCTTGTGTTTACTGCACCTTGTGTATACTGCACCTTGTGTATACTGCACCTTGTGTATACTGCACCTAGTGTATACTGCACCTTGTGTATACTGCACCTTGTGTATACTGCACCTTGTGTATACTGCACCTTGTGTTTACTGCACCTTGTGTTTACTGCACCTCGTGTATACTGCACCTTGTGTTTACTGCACCTTGTGTATACTGCACCTTGTGTTTACTGCACCTTGTGTATACTGCACCTAGTGTATACTGCACCTAGTGTATACTGCACCTTGTGTATACTGCACCTTGTGTATACTGCACCTTGTGTATACTGCACCTAGTGTATACTGCACCTTGTGTATACTGCACCTCGTGTATACTGCACCTTGTGTTTACTGCACCTTGTGTTTACTGCACCTTGTGTATACTGCACCTAGTGTATACTGCACCTAGTGTTTACTGCACCTTGTGTATACTGCACCTTGTGTTTACTGCACCTAGTGTATACTGCACCTAGTGTATACTGCACCTAGTGTTTACTGCACCTTGTGTATACTGCACCTTGTGTTTACTGCACCTAGTGTATACTGCACCTAGTGTTTACTGCACCTTGTGTTTACTGCACCTTGTGTTTACTGCACCTAGTGTATACTGCACCTAGTGTATACTGCACCTTGTGTATACTGCACCTTGTGTATACTGCACCTTGTGTATACTGCACCTTGTGTATACTGCACCTAGTGTTTACTGCACATCGTGTATACTGCACCTAGTGTTTACTGCACCTTGTGTTTACTGCACCTTGTGTTTACTGCACCTAGTGTTTACTGCACCTAGTGTATACTGCACCTTGTGTTTACTGCACCTTGTGTTTACTGCACCTAGTGTTTACTGCACCTAGTGTATACTGCACCTTGTGTATACTGCACCTTGTGTTTACTGCACCTTGTGTTTACTGCACCTTGTGTATACTGCACCTTGTGTATACTGCACCTTGTGTTTACTGCACCTTGTGTTTACTGCACCTAGTGTTTACTGCACCTTGTGTTTACTGCACCTAGTGTTTACTGCACCTTGTGTTTACTGCACCTAGTGTATACTGCACCTTGTGTTTACTGCACCTTGTGTATACTGCACCTTGTGTATACTGCACCTTGTGTATACTGCACCTAGTGTATACTGCACCTTGTGTATACTGCACCTTGTGTATACTGTACCTTGTGTATACTGCACCTAGTGTATACTGCACCTAGTGTTTACTGCACCTAGTGTTTACTGCACCTAGTGTATACTGCACCTTGTGTATACTGCACCTTGTGTATACTGCACCTTGTGTATACTGCACCTAGTGTTTACTGCACCTAGTGTATACTGCACCTTGTGTATACTGCACCTAGTGTATACTGCACCTTGTGTATACTGCACCTTGTGTATACTGCACCTTGTGTTTACTGCACCTAGTGTATACTGCACCTAGTGTATACTGCACCTTGTGTATACTGCACCTAGTGTTTACTGCACCTTGTGTTTACTGCACCTTGTGTTTACTGCACCTTGTGTTTACTGCACCTTGTGTTTACTGCACCTTGTGTTTACTGCACCTTGTGTTTACTGCACCTAGTGTTTACTGCACATCGTGTATACTGCACCTAGTGTATACTGCACCTTGTGTATACTGCACCTTGTGTATACTGCACCTTGTGTATACTGCACCTTGTGTATACTGCACCTAGTGTATACTGCACCTTGTGTATACTGCACCTTGTGTTTACTGCACCTAGTGTTTACTGCACATCGTGTATACTGCACCTCGTGTTTAGTGATCCTCGTGTATAGTGATCCTCGTGTATACTGCACCTAGTGTATACTGCACCTTGTGTATACTGCACCTTGTGTATACTGCACCTTGTGTATACTGCACCTTGTGTATACTGCACCTAGTGTATACTGCACCTAGTGTATACTGCACCTAGTGTATACTGCACCTAGTGTTTACTGCACCTTGTGTATACTGCACCTTGTGTATACTGCACCTTGTGTATACTGCACCTAGTGTATACTGCACCTAGTGTATACTGCACCTTGTGTATACTGCACCTTGTGTTTACTGCACCTTGTGTATACTGCACCTAGTGTATACTGCACCTTGTGTATACTGCACCTTGTGTATACTGCACCTTGTGTTTACTGCACCTTGTGTATACTGCACCTAGTGTATACTGCACCTTGTGTATACTGCACCTTGTGTATACTGCACCTTGTGTTTACTGCACCTAGTGTATACTGCACCTTGTGTATACTGCACCTTGTGTTTACTGCACCTTGTGTATACTGCACCTAGTGTATACTGCACCTAGTGTATACTGCACCTTGTGTTTACTGCACCTTGTGTATACTGCACCTAGTGTATACTGCACCTAGTGTATACTGCACCTTGTGTATACTGCACCTAGTGTATACTGCACCTTGTGTTTACTGCACCTAGTGTATACTGCACCTAGTGTTTACTGCACCTTGTGTTTACTGCACCTTGTGTATACTGCACCTAGTGTATACTGCACCTAGTGTTTACTGCACCTTGTGTATACTGCACCTAGTGTTTACTGCACCTTGTGTTTACTGCACCTTGTGTATACTGCACCTTGTGTTTACTGCACCTTGTGTATACTGCACCTAGTGTATACTGCACCTTGTGTATACTGCACCTTGTGTATACTGCACCTTGTGTTTACTGCACCTTGTGTATACTGCACCTAGTGTATACTGCACCTAGTGTATACTGCACCTTGTGTATACTGCACCTTGTGTATACTGCACCTAGTGTATACTGCACCTAGTGTATACTGCACCTTGTGTATACTGCACCTAGTGTATACTGCACCTTGTGTATACTGCACCTCGTGTATACTGCACCTCGTGTTTACTGCACCTTGTGTTTACTGCACCTTGTGTATACTGCACCTAGTGTATACTGCACCTAGTGTTTACTGCACCTTGTGTATACTGCACCTTGTGTTTACTGCACCTAGTGTATACTGCACCTAGTGTATACTGCACCTAGTGTTTACTGCACCTTGTGTATACTGCACCTTGTGTTTACTGCACCTAGTGTATACTGCACCTAGTGTTTACTGCACCTTGTGTTTACTGCACCTTGTGTTTACTGCACCTAGTGTATACTGCACCTAGTGTATACTGCACCTTGTGTATACTGCACCTTGTGTATACTGCACCTTGTGTATACTGCACCTTGTGTATACTGCACCTTGTGTATACTGCACCTAGTGTTTACTGCACATCGTGTATACTGCACCTAGTGTTTACTGCACCTTGTGTTTACTGCACCTTGTGTTTACTGCACCTAGTGTTTACTGCACCTAGTGTATACTGCACCTTGTGTATACTGCACCTTGTGT
>NW_028173821.1:150193-195193 GCF_963971535.1 Notolepis coatsorum | reverse complement strand
GAGAGCGAGAAGAGAGAGAGAGGAAATGAGAGACGGAGACAGAGAGAAAAAAAGAGATGGAGAGAAGAAAAGAGTGAGTGAGTGAGAGAGAGAGAGAGAGAGTGAAAGAGAGAGAGAGAGAGAGAGAAGGAAGACAAGCTACTTTCAACATCCAATAATACTGCGTTTACACACATTAATTACACCAATATCTCCCGACAGCCGGGGCTTTCTGAGAATTATGAATTGATTAGCACTACATTAAATAGTATTAATTGATATATTTTATACCCAGTTTAAATCACATTGTGTATCACTGTTGCACTTTACTGTCACATTTGCACTCTGGTTGGACGCCAGACTTCTTTTCATTGCACTGTACTTGTGCTGCATGATGATGACAATACATTGTAATCTAATGTAATACTTAAAGATGTTTTAATAGCCCGCAGATGCCCCTGTAAACTCATATCCTCACTATGACGGGTGTCCAGATAACGTGTCGGTGTGTTCCATGTCGTCTGCACCCACAGCCAGTGAGACCAGCTCGTGTAATAACAATAACAATATCTTACATTGATATATTTTATTTATTATTTTTAGCCAATTTTTTTTTACTGAATCAAACCGCACTTTTTGACTCCGTCTATTCTATTTTATTACTGAGGGAAACCGTGAACAGAGAGAGGCCTATTGGGATGCTAGATCCTAATGTGAAAAAACTGTGATTTACCTTACTACCTCTTTATCTTTTTTATGCTCGCTTATGCCTGTCTTTTTTACTGCTGTGAAGCACTTTGAACTGCCCTTTCTGTATGAAAAGTGCTCTACAAATAAATGTATTATTATTATTATTATTATTATTATTATTATTATTATTATTATTATTATTATTATTATTATAGCGCCCTTCAGGAAACCCAAGGCGCTCAACAGAGGAGGGGGAGACACTAAAGGGGAAGGAAATCAGAGGAACAAAGGTGTGTAGACCTCTGGAGCGGTATTATTACACTATTTTATTGCACTGTAATTTTTTTTTTTAATCTATTCTATTCTACTACTTTATTGCACTGCACTATTGCACTATTTTATCTTACTCTTTTTATTGTTGTCTATTTAAAACTGAATCAAACCATAAACAAGGTGGCCTGTTGGGATGTTAGATCCTAATTGTGATTTTATATGTCTGCACGTTATGTGCTCATTTTATGCCTTATGTCTTTGTTCTGCTGTGAAGCACTTTGAGCTGCAGTTTCTGTATGAAAGGTGGTACTAGGGCTGGGCGATATAACGATAATGATAAATATCGCGATATATTTTAATAATCGATATCGAATATCGAAATAAATAAAAAATTGATTTTTTTTTTTTTTTATGATTTTTTTTTTTTTACCTGCAACAGGGCAGTTTTAAAACCAGAGACAGTGGACAGACTTGTCTTTCTTGCCTGCCTTAAAGTAATGGCTTTGCTTGTCCAAATGACAATACTGACCAAATTCAGATTTCTTTTTCTCTTGTCCATTTATTTTGTTTGCTTTCTAATTTAAAATACATTTTGAAACCGTCTGTACACAGTAGGCTATGTGTACTAGCAGAACTAGACTCCAGTCACGAGTCACAGTGCACATGTTTGTCCACCAAAAAAGCGCCAAAAGATCGAAAATAAACTAGCAGAGCCAGAACTGTTCAACTCCTCTGGAGCCACAGCCAGCAGAGAAGCCGGTTTACTTTAGCTTTTAAAACTTTGACCAGTCAGCTGGTTCTTTTAGCGTTTATCGCTTTTTCATCGCATTCATAC
The DNA here is from genome assembly GCF_963971535.1 of Notolepis coatsorum. NCBI lineage: Eukaryota > Metazoa > Chordata > Actinopteri > Aulopiformes > Paralepididae > Notolepis > Notolepis coatsorum. The sequence goes on along the minus strand of NW_028173821.1, from coordinate 193,416 downwards.
TTGGTCAAGTTCGACCGACAGAAGCAGGCTGAAAGGGTTCAGATGGGGGGGAAGACAATCTGGGAAAGGCACGGCTGCCGTCCGGGATTCGAACGCGCTCAGCCCCAGATCCGTGACGAGCACGGTTGTCCACGGCGCTGAAATAGCACTCGCGGTACGTGGTGAGCTACTGGAGCTCCCCTACTTTAGCTTTTAAACCAGCTGCAGCCTGAGAACTGGAGTGTGAGGGGATGTAACACTAAAGATGGCGGCAATGACAAAGAATTGCTGCAAAATAAACATACATCAGTTGTTAAAAAAAAAAAAAAAAAAAAAAAAAAAAAATGTATACTTATAACAATTCGATAATTATCGATATCGAGAAATAAAATAAAATTATCATATCGTTATCGCGATATGATTTTTTTCCATATCGCCCAGCCATAGGTGGTACACAAAGAAAGTTTATTATTATTATCACTGGACACATTCACAATGTTTACGTCGCGTTTGAAAAGGTCTATATACGTGATCTATATCGTTGTGTCTGCGAACAGAATCACCGTCTCGACTGAATGTGGCGTCTTTCCCTCCTCGGCTCGCCGTGTCCTTTAACCCTCTCACTGCCACACTACCAAAAGGGTTAACCCTTTCACCGCGACAATACTCCACACGACAAAGGGTTAAAGACCCTTTCACTACCACACTACAGAAGGTTGACCCTTTCACTACCACACTACAGAAGGTTGATCTTTTAAATCAGCCCTCAAAACCCACCTTTTCAATCTTGCTTTTGACCTCTAATTCTGTCGGTTTTATTTTATTTTGTCATGTATTATTTTTGTTCTGTTTTGTTCTGTTTTTTTTGTTTTGCCATAGTTTGTCTCTCCTGCCCATGTGAAGCGTCTTTGAGCACCTGGAAAAGCGCTATATAAAATAGATGTATTATTATTATTATTATTATTATTATTATTATTATTATTACCACACTACAGAAGGTTAACCCTTTCACTACCACACTACAGAAGGTTAAGCCTTTCACTACCACACTACAGAAGGTTAACCCTTTCACTACCACACTACAGAAGGTTGACCCTTTCACTACCACACTACAGAAGGTTAAGCCTTTCACTACCACACTACAGAAGGTTGACCCTTTCACTACCACACTACAGAAGGTTGACCCTTTCACTACCACACTACAGAAGGTTAAGCCTTTCATTACCACACTACAGAAGGTTGACCCTTTCACTACCACACTACAGAAGGTTGACCCTTTCACTACCACACTACAGAAGGTTAAGCCTTTTACTACCACACTACAGAAGGTTAAGCCTTTTACTACCACACTACAGAAGGTTGACCCTTTCACTACCACACTACAGAAGGTTGACCCTTTCACTACCACACTACAGCGGGTTGACCCTTTCACTACCGCACTACAGACGGTTAAGCCTTTCACTACCACACTACAGAAGGTTGACCCTTTCACTACCACACTACAGAAGGTTGACCCTTTCACTACCACACTACAGAAGGTTGACCCTTTCACTACCACACTACAGAAGGTTAAGCCTTTCACTACCACACTACAGAAGGTTAAGCCTTTCACTACCACACTACAGAAGGTTAACCTTTCACTACCACACTACAGAAGGTTAACCCTTTCACTACCACACTACAGCGGGTTGACCCTTTCACTACCACACTACAGAAGGTTAAGCCTTTCACTACCACACTACAGAAGGTTAACCCTTTCACTACCACACTACAGAAGGTTGACCCTTTCACTACCACACTACAGAAGGTTAAGCCTTTCATTACCACACTACAGAAGGTTGACCCTTTCACTACCACACTACAGAAGGTTGACCCTTTCACTACCACACTACAGCGGGTTGACCCTTTCACTACCACACTACAGAAGGTTAAGCCTTTCACTACCACACTACAGAAGGTTGACCCTTTCACTACCACACTACAGAAGGTTGACCCTTTCACTACCACACTACAGAAGGTTAAGCCTTTCATTACCACACTACAGAAGGTTGACCCTTTCACTACCACACTACAGAAGGTTGACCCTTTCACTACCACACTACAGAAGGTTGACCCTTTCACTACCACACTACAGAAGGTTAAGCCTTTTACTACCACACTACAGAAGGTTAAGCCTTTCACTACCACACTACAGCGGGTTGACCCTTTCACTACCACACTACAGAAGGTTAACCCTTTCACTACCACACTACAGAAGGTTAACATTTCACTACCACACTACAGAAGGTTGACCCTTTCACTACCACACTACAGAAGGTTGACCCTTTCACTACCACACTACAGAAGGTTAAGCCTTTCATTACCACACTACAGAAGGTTAAGCAGTTCACTACCACACTACAGACGGTTAACCGTGGTGTGGTAGTGAAAGGGTGAACCGTCTGTAGTGTGGTAGTGAAAGGGTAACCTTCTGTAGTGTGGTAGTGAAAGGGTTAACAGAGTAGTTTTGAAAGAGGCAAACAGCGCGGCCTCCTCGACCAGCTGCGGCCCCACCCATAACGGTGGCCAGAGTTCTGTTGTTCTGTCGAGGGGAAAAGGCCTGGGCTGAACCCAACGGGAGCTGCACCGACGGCGGACGTCCACCAGGTGGCAGAGTGAGGCCCACTAAAATGGGTAGAAGAAACCACCTCACTGTTGCCAGCGACCTCCTCCCTCCTCCCTCTCAGGCCCCTCCTCCCTCTCAGGCCCCTCCTCCCTCCTCCCCCTTCAGGCCGAAGGCAACATCGAAGAGCTGGGAGCCGAGGCGGACGTCGTCCTCGTCGTCTTTCAGACCCGCTTTGGGTTCAGTCAGTGCCTTAACCCTTTCACTGCCACACTACAGAAGGTTAACCCTTTACTATCACACTACAGACGGTTAACCTTTCACTACCACACTACAGAAGGTTAACCTTTCACTACCACACTACAGAAGGTTAACCCTTTACTATCACACTACAGACGGTTAACCGTCTGTAGTGTGATAGTAAAGGGTTAACCTTCTTCTGTACCGTGGCAGTGGAAGGGTTAACCCTTTGTCGTGTGGCGGTGAAAGGGTAAACCGTCTGTAGTGTGATAGTAAAGGGTTAACCTTCTTCTGTACTGTGGCAGTGGAAGGGTTAACCCTTTGTCGTGTGGCAGTGAAAGGGTTAATCCGTAGCCAACATTCCATCGCACTATGTATTGCGTGTCTATTTTATCATGTCTATTTTATTACCCGTTTATTATGTCTATTTTATTATTTAGTATTATTATTGCACAACAAAAAGCGGGCTGGTGGTGCGTCTGTGACAAATAAACCTCTGACCCAGTGTTTCTCAAAGTGGCATGACTCAGAGGCATGACAGGGGGGCATTGAGATTTATTTAAAAAAAAAAAGAAAAAAAGAAAAAAAGATTTTTTTTTTTTATTATTCCAGAAAATTATCACTAAAGTGCTATCTGTTGCAGCTGCACTGTTCTCCATGAAAATACCATTTCTCAAAATCTGAAAATCATTATTTAATAAAACACAGAAAAGGATCACCAAGTTACTCTGGATAAAAAAAACCTCGAGACAAAGCTTCCTGACACATCTCCATCCAAACTCTTGGAAGAACTCTTTGAAATCTCATCTGATACCACCTGGAGAGATAGTTTCAGAGTGTGGTGCTGAGTACCAAGTATCTCATGATGCAGCAGTTAAGGTGTTGATACCATTCAGCACCACATACAGTATCTGTGTGAAGCTGGCTTTTCATCCAGGACAGCTCTGAAAACAAAATATAGGGCCAATTTGAAAGGTCACGATATTGGTGTTATTTCAATCAATTTAAACATGGCCCATTTCATGACTATTTTATTTGTCAAAATATTTTGGTCCGCCAAAGGGGGGCCTGACAGAAAAAGTTTGAGAAGCACTGCTCTGACCCAAGATCCAAGAGTCTCACAGATAAACCAACACCAGGCCTCCGGCTTCTGGTCCGAGTCAGTGGTGTGTTCTCCTCCCCGCTCGGCGCCTCGTCGCCTCGTCTCGTTGTTATGATTGTATATGCCGTGTGATTTTATGCTTTATTGTTATTGTTATTTTTTTGTGAATGTAAATGAGGGGAAACCTCAGCTGATTTGAAAGGTTATGAATCCTTTTGTATTTCAGCGTATAGGATATTACACAATAGAGGGCGACAGAAGTGTAGGGGAGGCTTATAGCTTATCCGCAACAGTAAGTGACTTCCGGGGTAGGCCTGATTGGCCCCGACAGGCACGTGACGCGCAACTTTCTCTGCCGCGCGGCACGCTCCGCGGAGCCGAGCGGCAGAGCTTGCGGAATTACGTAACCGTCCAAATACACCATGACTTTCATTCGGCGCTTCAGCTCACCTGGCAGAGCAGCGGTCCTGCGATCCTGCGGTCGGTTGTTGGTGAGTTCGAATCCCATCAAATCTTTTTTTTTTAACGTGATTTTTTTTTTACCGTGTATTCTTTCGCCGGTTAAGGTTAGGCATGGTTAAGGTTAAGGTTAAGGTTAGGCATTGTTTCGGAGTTGGTTAAGGTTAGAACGGTTAAGTTTAGGCGCTGTTAAGGAGCTGGTTAAGGTTAGAGTTTGTGTTAGAGAATGGCAATAGACAGCCTATTTCCGCGCGACAACTCTCAGCAGCCTCGTTGCGCGTCCTGAGTTTGCCGCGTCACGTGCCTGTCGGGGCCAATCAGGCCTACCCCGGAAGTAACTTACTGTTGCGGAACAGTTACAGGCGTAGGGGAGAGAGAGGGGAGTGAGACGGGCGAGAGAGGGGGGAGTGAGACGGGAGTGAGAGGGGAGAGAGAGGAGAGAGAGGGGAGTGAGACGGGCGAGAGAGAGGGGAGAGAGACGGGAGTGAGAGGGGAGAGAGGGGAGAGAGAGGGGAGAGAGAGGGGAGTGAGAGGGGAGAGAGAGGGGAGAGAGAGGGGAGAGAGAGGGGAGAGAGAGGGGAGTGAGACGGGCGAGAGAGAGGGGAGAGAGACGGGAGTGAGAGGGGAGTGAGAGGGGGGAGAGAGGGGAGAGAGGGGAGAGAGAGGGGAGTGAGACGGGCGAGAGAGGGGAGAGAGAGGGGAGTGAGAGGGGAGAGAGAGGGGAGAGAGAGGGGAGTGAGACGGGCGAGAGAGGGGAGTGAGACGGGCAGGAAAGGTGGAAAGTCAGATTCACAGCCGCGGCGTCTGGTGGTTAGAGACACGGGCTAGTAATTGGAAGGGCAATTGGAAGAGGGCACTACTGCTATACCCATGTGACACACTGTGTAGTGAGAGAGAGGGGGGGGGAGAGAGAGAGGGAGAGAGAGAGAGATGGAGAGAGAGAGAGAGAGAGAGAGAGAGAGGGAGAGAGAGAATGAGAGAGAGAGAGAGAATGAGAGAGAGACAGAGGGAGAGACACGAAGAGAGAGACACAGAGAGAGAGACACAGAGACAGAGAGAGAGGGAGAGAGACATGGAGAGAAAGGGAGAGAGAGACAGAGGAAACGAGAGAGACAGAGGAAACGAGAGAGACAGAGAGAGAGAGAGAGAGAGAGAGAGAGAGAGAGAGAGAGAGAGAGAGAGAGAGAGAGAGAGAGAGAGAGAGAGAGAGAGAGAGAGAGAAGCCGTCCTTGTGTCCTTGAGCCTCGGCGCCGCGAGAGGAATGTAATAGTTCCGAGCGTGTGGTTTCTCAGAGCGTGCGCGTGTGCGCGTGTGCGCGTGTGTGCGCGTGTGCGTGTGTGCGTGTGCGCGTGTGTGCGCGTGTGTGTGCGTGTGCGCGTGTGCGTGTGTGTGCGTGTGCGCGTGTGTGTGTGTGTGTGTGTGTGCGTGTGTGTGTGTGCGTGTGTGTGTGTGTGCGTGTGTGTGTGTGCGTGTGTGTGTGTGCGTGTGTGCGTGTGTGTGTGTGCGTGTGTGTGTGTGCGTGTGTGCGTGTGTGTGTAACACGGCGACAGGTCAGCGGCACGCAGTGCACCTTAACCCTTTCACTGCCGCACTACCAAACACAGTTAACCCTTTCACTGCGACAACACAAGAAGGTTAACCCTTCCACTGCCACACGACAGAAGGTTAACCCTTTACCGTCACACTACAGACGGTCTGCTGTAGTAGTGTGACAGTAGTAAAGGGTTAACCCTCTGTCGTGTGGCAGTGAAAGGGGTTAAGTCCCTCCAAACCGCCAGAGAGGCTCCATCTTGGAAGTTGACCGTCCATTAAGACACACAAAAGGTAAAACATTTCTTTAACTCTCATCATTCGTCACACGACACCAGGGGCCTGAGCCCAAACGTTCGGACCTTCGTTCGTTACGTTGGCATTCGGAAAAAAACGTTATCCTCTCTTTCTCCCATTTTTCTCTGTTTTCTCCCCGTCCCCGGTCTATATTTTTTCCGTACTGTACTGTTCCGTCATGTATATGTTCTAGGTGGTGTTTTCTGTACTGTACTGTTCCATTGTACCTAAATTTTACCTCATCCCATTTCTGCTTTGCACTATATAGTACTGTACATTAGTACACTGCATAGTATTGTATATTATATGGTAACTCAGAACATTGTACATATGTCTATACCGAACACTGTGACCTCATTTTCTTCTTCTAAATTACATGCTATACTATGTTATTTGATACTATCTTGTCTAGCACAGTCTCTGGAGCGTAACAGTAAGAAGCATTTTGTATGAAAGTATTCTGTACTTCTGTATGACAACTATTAAAGAAACTTGAAACTTGAACTTGAAACATGTGTCCTTATGTTTTCTGTGGGTATTGTCGCAGCTACCACCTGCACCGTGCTTGAATTCCACCGGCCTGGCCGTGTGGCAATAAAAGGAACTTGAACTTGTCCCAATTTAGTCGTTGTGCCAATTCCCCCCCCCCCCCCCTCCCCTACCTGGTTGTTGTGCGCATGTTCCCCCTACTGGTCGGTACAAGGGAACCCTGAAGTCATCCGCATGCTTCCTCCGACACGCGCAGCGACAGCCAGTGGCTCTCTTCTCACCTGGCAGCGAGGGCTCTCATTGGTGAAGCGTAACGCGTGGGAGGTCACGCTGCCTTCATCAAGTCCTGCCTCCGCTGAGCAAGCGCCCAGACCTGACCTGTAGGGGTCGCTGTCCACAACGCCCAGGACCCACCCACGACTTCCCTCCCCCCTAACTCAGCCAAACGAGTTAGTATGACGATCGACCCAAGCCGCAGGCAATGCTGACTCTCCGGAAGTCGAGACCGCAGCCTCTTGCATTGGTGACGAGCGCAATCTCCGCTGCGCCACCTGACCGCTTGGCATTCGAATTCTAAATCAACATTCTAATTTTGAATAAAAAAATGTTTGGGGTGATGGTAGACAAAGCAACTCTGAGGTCATGCTCAATGTCCAATCTGTTCCTCTGCTCTGTCTTCAGCTGGACCAGAGCTGAGAAGCCACTTTCACAAAGATAGGTAGTGCAAATTTTTTTCAATAAAGGAATATCTTATCTTATCTTAATCCCCCCCAGAAAAATTTACTTTGCATTTGATATATTGAAAATATTTTACTTTGTGTGTTTTTTTAACAATAATTTGTGATGCCATCACACAAACTGGCATTTAAAGGGTAAACATTAAAAAATGTATTGAATATGTGTTTTCTTTTCTTTTTTACAATAATTTGTGATGCCCATCACAAACACTGGCATTTAAAGGGTAAAATTTCAAAAATGCCTGCACCAGAATGCAGGAAATGAAGTTTTTGTAACAAGAGAATTGTGTGTGTGTGTGTGTGTGTGTGTGTGTGTGTGTGTGTGTGTGTGTGTGTGTGTGTGTGTGTGTGTGTGAGAGAGAATGATGGACAATCGCTTGCTGTGTGAGAGAGAGAGAGAGAGAGACAGACAGACAGACAGACAGACAGACAGACAGACAGACAGACAGACAGACAGACAGACAGACAGACAGACAGACAGACAGACAGACAGACAGACAGACAGACAGACAGACAGACAGACAGACAGACAGACAGACAGACAGACAGACAGACAGACAGACAGACAAAGAGAGAGAGAGAGAGAGAGAGATAGAGAGAGAATTAAGTACATTTGCTGAAATACAGTTCTTAATTTTCTCACTTGCTATGTGAGAATGTTAGTTATTATGTTCTCAATGCCCCTTGCATTGTATGAGTTGTGTGGAAGCGTTTGCTAGTTCTAGTGCTATCCCTTTGTACATTGTGGCTGTGTCTGACAAAAGTTAACAATACATAATGGTATTAGGAATACATTTGCCTCCTGCGTGAACTGCGCATAGCTTAATAGACTGTATTTTAACGCCGGTCATATGGTGGTACTTGGAGAGCCAGCTACGTTCTCAGGTGGTACTTGGTGTAAAAAGTTTGAGAACCACTGCTCTAGATAACATTCAGCCACTAGCTGGTGCTATAGATAACATTCAGCCACTAGATGGTGCTCTAGATAACATTCAGCCACTAGATGGTGCTCTATAGATAACATTCAGCCACTAGCTGGTGCTCTTCTAGATAACATTCAGCCACTAGATGGTGCTCTAGATCAGTGGTTCCCAAAGTCGGGGTCGCGACCCAAAGGTGGGCCGCGAGCAGCCACGGGTGGGCCGCGAGATGATTTAAAAAAAAAAATAAAAAAAAATAAAAAGAAATATTATTTTAATTTTTTATTTTTTTATTTTTTTATTTTTTATTTTTTTATTTTAATTTTTTTTGTCAGGCCACTGAACTTAGAAGCAGGCCAGGACAGTGTTTCTAGTTGTATTCTAAAATTATATTCTATTGTATTCTAAAATGTGACTATATGGTTTTATATTAACTTAAATAAATAAACAAAAACGAAAAATCTACTTATTTCAATGAACATTTCAAACTAAATAACAGATTATGCACATAAAACGCTAAAAACAACCGAAGCAACAATAGTATTTTAATGAGGCTATTATTATTATCATTATTATTTTGCAACAAGTTAGCCCTCTCATAAATAGCACATATAAATGAATAACTAACTTGAACTAACTTAATAGGATTGAAGTGATATTTGGCATAAAAAATCGGTCGCCTGGCAAAAAAAAAAAAAAAAAAGCCAGACGATGTGCATTGGGCCGCGGCTCTCTGACGCCTTATTTTCTGGGCCCTGGCCTGAAAAGTTTGGGAACCCCTGCTCTAGATAACATTCAGCCACTAGATGCTGCTCTATAGATAACATTCAGCCACTAGCTGGTGCTCTAGATAACATTCAGCCACTAGATGGTGCTCTAGATCAGGGGTTCCCAAACTTTTCAGGCCGGGACCCAGAAAATAAGGCGTCAGAGAGCCGCGGCCCAATGCACATCGTCAGGCTTTTTTTTCTTTTCTTTTTTTGCCAGGCGACCGATTTTTTAAGCCAAATATCACTTCAATCCTATTAAGTTAGTTCAAGTTAGTTATTCATTTATATGTGCTATTTATGAGAGGGCTAACTTGTTGCAAAATAATAATGATAATAATAATAGCCTCATTAAAATACTATTGTTGCTTCGGTTGTTTTCAGCGTTTTATGTGCATAATCTGTTATTTAGTTTGAAATGTTCGTTGATGTTACAAAAGGTCAGATTAAACCGAATATATATATTTATTACTTGAGATATATTGTATAATATTTGTATATCGTCTGATATCCCTTGTATATTCTTTGTATATATACACGGAATATCCCTTTACCTAGGTACAGGCCAGACCATAATATTCGTTCTCCTATTGGACAGCGACCCCTAGGCGCCAACGGCCATACCCCCAATGGCAAGTTCAAAGCCACCGCTAAGACATGTCTCAACATGTCCAGGTTTGCGCAGTAATACGAGACAGAACTGAGGTTGGCACTAGATTATTCACCTTACGTATAAATACGTCGCAGGTGGATACAGCAGTAGTCTTAGCCTAAAAGTGAGTTGACCAATACGTTGAAGCCTTCACCACGATACAACGTGCCGTGAAGTGGGCCCCTTTTGCCCCTAAATAGAGCCTTGAGAACCGCGTGCGAATTGATAGCTAAAGTGTCAGAGTTTAACGCTGTATCGTCGAGTTCGACCTATTCTATTGTAAAGTAATAGTCTATTATTTATAGTGTATCGTGCGGCTACCGTTCTACAGTGACCAGCATTACCACCGGTTCGTCGTACCGAGCTAGTGCACTTATCCAGGCTGGGCGGCCTAAACTCGTGCCGCCATCCGAGGAGTCCTAGACGAGAACCGTTGGATATGTACACCGGAGAACCTACACCGGAGAATGCAGAGCCTTTTCCGGCTGGATTATATTGCTTTGGTACTGTGGCTGCTGGAGCAGAGAACCGTCTACCCCACTGCTGTGTGGGATCTACCCTGTGAGGAGCACCATCGAGCCCGCCTCTAGGACCCACAGAGGCTGGCTAGCTTTATCCATAATTAATTTATTTAATGACCACCCAGCCAGGCTGGTGGAATTTAGTTTCAGTGCAGGTTTCATAGCAGTTCCAACATAAAAACATAAAAACATAGAACACATGACATCACTTACAGCGTACATAAAAGAAACAGAGTTTGTCCATGTCCATGTCAGCAGAGGTAAGGGGGGTTGCGGGGGGTACTACAGGGGGGGGGGGGTGCTACAGGGGTCGAAGGTTTAGTAGCTCCCACCGGGAGTATTGGATTGTACATGACACTTTACACACAAATAACGAAGACAGGAGTACTAGACATAGGAACGTTGCTTGCACTGGGGCGAGCCTCACGGCCGCCATGTTGGATGTTAGAACACACCACAGTGCTGGGACCAGGTAACAGTCAGAGAACTGCTGTCCATGCTGTCTTGCATACCGGAGTATAGCTGTTGCTTTGTCTACGGACCAAAGGATTATTGCACTGTCTCCTGTATCTGGAGTCTCTTTATTCCTCGTTGATCCAGACTTTGCTCCCGACCATTCCTCTCCCCTGCTGGCTTACAACCGGAGGGAACCCCCTTAGTATCTCCAGCTGACTACGAGTGTGCCTTATGTAATTCTTATGCTACAGGTGGTGTCAATTATACCCATCTTAATATGCTCATGGACTTACGCTCTTGACCTACTTAAGTGTTCTTCGCCATATAAGCGCAATTCATAATTCTCAATATTGTAACCTATTGTTGCTGCTCTGATAATAAATACTTCTAAATATAACTTTCTTTGTTAAGCCGTATTCTTGTGTGGGTGTTCACCAGATATACCGTGTACTGTATGGCCAGTAATTAAAGTACATAACTAAGTAGTGGTTTAATGATACCATACTCTCAATACAGTCAGGGAATTGTACCCCTCAGTTAAAATTGGTCCTTCGAGCCGGAGGAATATCAGTGTAATATCTAAATATAATATTGATATTAACCATGGCCAGCGGTGAACACTCCACAAACGGCTCTCCTAAGCTAGAACGCCCGCAGCGCAGACGTCAGCCACCTCCTTACCTAGAGGACTACGCTGCCAGTCTAATACCTAGCTTTATACAGACGTTAAATGCGGGAAAAGCGGATAGTAAAAGCATGTCAAACCCTACCGACCAGGCGACCTTGCCAGTAGAGACCCTAGTGGGTTCTAACGTAACTGACCAAGCTCACGGGGGGGACCAGGAGGGACATGACATGACTATACCCCCCGACAACGTCAACGGGACGGTCCCCGGAGAGCTCCAGGATAAAGAAAGCGCTCCAGGGACGGAACCCGACCCACTACCAGAAGAGAAGCGCGCCCAGGAGATAGACCTCCTAGGAGCGCGCCAGGAGAACGGATCTCCAACGAGCACTGTCAGAAGCCGATCACCTCCATCAGTGTCTTCCCCCAGCGAGGCGGACAAGATGCTGGCGCAGGCATTCATCGCCACCCTGGCAGCCTCCACTGAACGCGATCGACTCCAAGCACAGACGCTTAGCGAGCGCGAACATTCTTCCATGGAACAAGAGCGCCTCCGGGCGCAACAGCTAAGTGAGCGCGAACACTACCATGGAAAGAGAACGCCTGCAGGCTCAACAACTGAGTGAGCGCGAACAATCTGCAGACCAAAGAGAGCGCCTTCACGCGCAACTCCAAGCGCAAGCCCTTAGTGAACGCGAACACTCTGCAACCCAGCGAGAGCGCTTCCAGGCGCAGCAAAGGAGTGATGACGACCGCATACGCCTGGAGACCAGACGCCTCCAGACGGAAGAGAATATTGAAAGAGACCGCGCCGATGCCCAGCGCGCCGCCGCCGATGCACAGCGCGACGCAGCCCAAGCCCAGCGCGAAGCAGAGCGCGACCTCGCTCACATCAAGCGCGAAGCAGAGCGCGACCGGCTACAAGCGCAGATAATGGAGCAATTGATTGCCAGGGCGACACCCCCTCTCTCCGCACGGAGCTCCAGGGCATCATCAAGACAAGGGTCTAGGGCACCTTCCCCTACCCGACCAAGCGACCCGGAGCCCGGCCAACAGAAAGAGCCTATCCACGTCTCCGAACCCCCTCCCCGACCGGTCCATGCGAGACCCAGCAACCGGGAAGAACCGGCCTATGCCGCCGAGAGACTGAATAGACGACTTCAAGATCTAGAAGACCTAGCAGAGGAAGAGGAAGAGGAGGAAGATCAAGCCCACCAGCAGCATCGTACTCCACAGGACCAGGAGGTCCAGTACAGCCCAGACTTTAACCCCGAGGCCCTGCGTTACAAACCCCCGACTCAACTCAAGGGTGAGTTTGACGCACAGCCAGCCCCGAGGAACAGCACCTGGGTACCCGGGCTTTGGTACCCACCAAGTACCAGCCCACGACGACACGTACGGGGAGACTCGCCCAGGAGGCCTCTCCCCCAACGCTCACCGATGTGCCAGCCATCCATGGCATCGTACCTTGGCACACCGACGTTCGCGGATTTTACGCACAAGGACAGAGCGCAGTACACGGAATTACGGATGTGCTTAGAGACTATGATGTCCGACGTCCCAGATGAGTCGTACAAATATGCTATCCTCCTCAAGCACCTGAAGGTGCCCAGAGCGCATAATATAGCGCTGGCATATTCCAACTCAAGTACCCCATACACCGCGGCTCTAGTAGCCCTCGACCAGCGTTATGGACGCATATGGGACTACGTGATACAAGAGATAAGGAATATTGACCGTCTCCCCCCAGCCACAGACAATCGCTCATTGGATGACCTCTCTATCAAGGTACAATCCCTGGTAGGGATGCTGGGGGCCCAAAAGGAAAAGGGTAGAAACGAACTGTACGCTAACTCTAATGTAGAAAGGATATTAGAGAAGCTCCCTGCAGCCCGACAAGAGCGCTTCAGGCGGCAAAGAGACCACCGTGATCCCGACGGTCCCGAGCCATCCCTCCTAGACCTGGCCGACTTCCTCGCGAGAGAAGTCAGCAGCCTACGACTGGATACGTTCGTGCGGAGTGGACCAAGCCCCAGAGATGGACCTCGGAGATCAAACGATAACCGCAGGCTGGTGACCGTCATGCACCAAGCCGAATCAGTACCGCGGAACAAGAACCACAACACCCCCTCGACGAAAGAGAAGTGGAAGATTGTATGCCAGTACTGCGAGAAAGAACATTGGCTGTCACAATGTGACACTTTCAAGAAGATGACCGCCGACGAGGTGAGTCAATGGATAAAGTCCAACCGCCGCTGTTACCGCTGTGCGCGCAGCCATATGGCAGCCGAGTGCCGCTTGAAGAAGAGGTGCAGCCGGTGTGACGGCGCCCACTTGGACGTCTTGCATGACAGCAACAGGAAGAAACTCGCACCCCCAAGCAGCACCAGAGTAAGCGTCATGTATATTGACCCCGCCAGCAGCGGGAGCTCCCGAGTGCTCTTGAAAGTGGTCCGAGTGACATTAAGCTACGAGGACAAGGTCATGGACACTTACGCCGTCCTTGACGACGGGTCAGAAAAGACTCTCCTCCTCGCATCCGCTGCAGCCCAGCTGGGTCTGCGGGGGAGCGAAGAAACGATGACAATTCGTACTATAAGAAGAGACCTGAAGACAATAAAGGGTGAGAACGTCTCCTTCACTATCGCAGCAAGCGGGCAGCCAGAGAGGCGGTATAGGATCACTAACGCTTTCACCAGCCAAGACATAGGCCTGTCGCGGTACACCTACCCCATCTCCAAGCTGATGGAAAAATACGTGCACCTGCATCAACTACCTATACCGCTCATCGACGGCGCCACCCCGACCCTGCTCATAGGATCCGACCACGCACACCTCATCGTCCCAACGGACCGGGTCCACATTGGGCCCAGAGGCTGTCCAGCAGCAGTCGAGACCCGCCTAGGATGGACACTACAAGGCCCCCTCTCCAGGTCTCCCAACCGACCAGCAGCCACCCGCTGCCTCCACTCCAGAGTGACAGAAGAAGACACCACCCTCTTACAGCACGTCGAGAGGCTATGGACACTAGAGACAATGCCCTTTAAGAACGAAAAGAAACACATTCGTTCCAAGGAAGACATTTATTCCATAGCCCTCCTCGAGCGGAGGACAAAGAGAGTCGAGGTCAATGGAGTGATGAGATACGCAACTCCACTCTTGAGGCGAGAGGGTATGCCCACCTTCCACGCCTCAAAAGAAGCGACGGAGCGATATCTACTGAACACCGAGCGGCGCCTAACCAGAGACCCCGCTCAAGCCACTGTGTACCGCGCTGAGATTGACAAGCTAATCACAGCGGGACACATAAAGAAAATTGACGTTCAAGAGGCCGATCAGACGACCGAATCATGGTACGTGCCCCACCACAAGGTCCACCATAACGGCAAGGATCGTATTGTGTTTAACTGCAGCTACCAGATCGGATTACAAAATCTGAATAAAGAACTCTTGCCCGGTCCAACACTCGGCCCCTCTCTACTAGGCGTGTTGCTACGTTTCCGCCAAAACAAGGTGGCCATCAGCGGCGACATCAAAGGGATGTTCCTGCAGGTGCGACTAGTGGAAGAGGACAAGCCCCTGCTGCGGTTCTTATGGAGAGAGAGGATCGGGGATGAGCAACCATCCATCTATCAATGGGAAGTCCTCCCTTTCGGAACCACATGCAGCCCATGCTGTGCTACGTTCGCACTGCAAAAACATGTCGCAGAGGACCCAGCAGCTGACGAGGAGGTCCGACAAAGTGTAGAGAAGAGTTTCTACGTGGACAACTGTCTGCAAAGCGTCTCGGCGCCAGAAGAGGCCGAGGCCCTCCTACTCAAGCTCCGCGCCTCCCTGATCAAAGGCGGCTTTGATCTCCGGCAGTGGGCCAGCAGCGACCCTCAAGTACTGCGCAGCCTCTCCCCAGAGGACAAGGCAGCAAGCAGCGAGACCTGGATGGCGACCATCCCAGGTGAAGCCCAAGAAATGACATTAGGACTAGTCTGGCGCTTCAAAACAGACTCGCTCCATTATAGACACACACCCCTGACCAAGGAGCAGGGAAGGTCGATTTCACTACCGACCACCAGACGGAGTGTATACAGAACACTCGCCAGACAATATGACCCGTTGGGATGTATTCTACCTTACACCACCAGGGCAAAAATGATTGTGCGAGAGCTGTGGGACAAGGACCAGGGCTGGGACGACCCCATACCCGACCACCTTGCTTCCACATGGAGAGTGGGAAACAGAACTCAACTCGCTCCCAGGTGTCAACATACGCCGCAGCTACTTCCCACCCACGGTGCGGCTGGAGACGTGTCAGATGGACCTGCACGTCTTCAGCGACGCCTCCGAAGTAGCCTACGGTTCGGTGGCCTACTTGCGGGCCCGAGAGGAGGGAGGAGAAATACATACCGCCTTCATCCTGGCTCGTTCAAGGATAGCCCCCCGCAAGCAACAATCGATCCCGCGTCTAGAGCTCTGCGCAGCCCTAGTAGGAGCGCAACTCGCCACGTTAATCCAACGTGAACTCACCATCCCGGTGCAAAGAACAATCCTGTGGTCAGACTCCATGACCGTACTCACATGGATCCAGTCCGATTCGTGTAGATACAAGGTCTTCGTGGGAGTCAGAATCACAGAGATCCAAGAGTTAACAGAATCAGCATGCTGGAGGTACGTGGACACAAAACAGAACCCAGCAGACGTCAACACACGGGGAATGTCCCTGGATGACCTCACTCGTCACAATATCTACAGTGACGGTCCCAAGTTCCTCAAGCTCCCGGAAGAAGAGTGGCCTAACCCCACCCCACGGGAGGCTAGTCAAGAGGAGGCAGAGATGAAGAAATCTATGTTCTGTGGGTTGACACACACACCAGTCCCCACAGACCCCAACATAGACGACTGCCCCACCCTTGAGAGTGCACAGTTAAAGACATTCCTGTGGCACCACCCTGAGGTTCCCTCCACTACTGACATTAATGCAGCTAATTACGAAGAAGCAGAACTCCTTCTGCTACAGCGAGCCCAAAGAGACTCGTTCCCCGACGAGCTAGACTGTCTGCAGGGATCAAAGCCAGTCCCGTCAGACAGCAGACTGCTCCACTTGGCCCCTGAGCGCGACGCCCATGATCTCATCAGAGTGGGTGGTCGTCTGAGAAGGGCCCCGGACTTAACGGATGACGTCAAGTTCCCTATAGTCCTCAACAGCCGACACAAGGTCACAGAGCTCATCATAAAGAAATACGACGAGGACGTGCACCACGCTGGGGCAGAGAGAGTCTTCGCTGAGATCAGACGTCGCTATTGGATACTGCAAGGAAGAGAAGCAGTACGACGCTTCCAGCGGACCTGTCTAGACTGTCGCAAGTGGCGAGCACAGCCCAGTATACCCAGGATGGCTGACCTACCCCCGTCGCCTCCGACTCGGCGACAAGCCCTTTCACTCCACCGGTATGGACTGCTTCGGCCCGCTGTATGTGAAGAAAGGAAGAGGGACAGAGAAGAGGTGGGGTATTGTATTCAAATGCATGACCACCCGAGCGATACACATAGAACTCCTTCCAACCATGAGTACGGACTCATTCCTTATGGCCTTCCGGAGATTCACAGCGCGGAAAGGAAAACCGTCTATATTATTGTCTGATCAAGGGACAAACTTCAAAGGCGGAGAAAGAGAGCTGAGAGAGAGCTTCCAAGCTATGGGCCCAGAACTTAAGACCCACCTCGCTCCCTCTCAGATTGATTTCCAGTTTAACCCCCCGAACGCCCCTCACTTCGGGGGAACCTGGGAACGAGAAGTACGTTCAATAAAGACAGCCCTGTACGCCGTGCTTGGGGCCCAGACCGTGGCGGAAGAAGTCCTCACGACAGTCCTCAGAGATCGAGGGAGTATTGAACTCAAAGCCCCTCGGTTACGTCTCAAGTGATGTAGCAGATGTCGACCCAGTCACCCCCAACACTCTCTTGATGGGGCGGCTGGACCCCGCGCTCCCACAGACAGTGTACAGACCTGAGGAAGCGAACGGCCGAAGAATGTGGAGGTACAGTCAAGTATTGGCTGACAAGTTTTGGAACAGTTTCCTCCTCCACTATCTACCGTCTCTACAGACCCTCCAGAAATGGGTAAAAGAAAGAGACAATTTGACGGAGGGCACAGTCGTCATGATTATAGACCAGTCACTACCCCGAGCTATGTGGCCGGCCGGCCGCGTAAGCAAAGTGATCACTGGTGCCGACGGAAAGGTCAGAGCGGCAGAAGTGCTCGTCCAGGGACGGACATACACCCGACCCGTGGCGAGGCTGATAGAGTTGCCAAGGCTACCTGACTCCCTTGCTGACGACCATGACCCACTGACTTTGTGAATTGCCCTACTCCTCACAACGGACATTGAGTAGTGGACAAGACGGTTAATCTGTCTCTGCTTATCTAATTAGGTGCGGACTAATTAGGAGGCGGCTGTTACAAAGGGTCAGATTAAACCGAATATATATATTTATTACTTGAGATATATTGTATAATATTTGTATATCGTCTGATATCCCTTGTATATTCTTTGTATATATACACGGAATATCCCTTTACCTAGGTACAGGCCAGACCATAATATTCGTTCTCCTATTGGACAGCGACCCCTAGGCGCCAACGGCCATACCCCCAATGGCAAGTTCAAAGCCACCGCTAAGACATGTCTCAACATGTCCAGGTTTGCGCAGTAATACGAGACAGAACTGAGGTTGGCACTAGATTATTCACCTTACGTATAAATACGTCGCAGGTGGATACAGCAGTAGTCTTAGCCTAAAAGTGAGTTGACCAACACGTTGAAGCCTTCACCACGATACAACGTGCCGTGAAGTGGGCCCCTTTTGCCCCTAAATAGAGCCTTGAGAACCGCGTGCGAATTGATAGCTAAAGTGTCAGAGTTTAACGCTGTATCGTCGAGTTCGACCTATTCTATTGTAAAGTAATAGTCTATTATTTATAGTGTATCGTGCGGCTACCGTTCTACAGTGACCAGCATTACCACCGGTTCGTCGTACCGAGCTAGTGCACTTATCCAGGCTGGGCGGCCTAAACTCGTGCCGCCATCCGAGGAGTCCTAGACGAGAACCGTTGGATATGTACACCGGAGAACCTACACCGGAGAATGCAGAGCCTTTTCCGGCTGGATTATATTGCTTTGGTACTGTGGCTGCTGGAGCAGAGAACCGTCTACCCCACTGCTGTGTGGGATCTACCCTGTGAGGAGCACCGTCGAGCCCGCCTCTAGGACCCACAGAGGCTGGCTAGCTTTATCCATGCTGTCTTGCATACCGGAGTATAGCTGTTGCTTTGTCTACGGACCAAAGGATTATTGCACTGTCTCCTGTATCTGGAGTCTCTTTATTCCTCGTTGATCCAGACTTTGCTCCCGACCATTCCTCTCCCCTGCTGGCTTACAACCGGAGGGAACCCCCTTAGTATCTCCAGCTGACTACGAGTGTGCCTTATGTAATTCTTATGCTACAGGTGGTGTCAATTATACCCATCTTAATATGCTCATGGACTTACGCTCTTCAGTTCAGTTCAGAGTTTTTATTTGCCACATGGAATAATACAATCATAGTTTCTTCATTAAAAAAAAATCATAAATAGCCATTCCATGGACAAAAGGAGCAGGAAGAAGAATAAATCTTATTGTTACCTGCCCCTTATTCCTAAACTAACATGTATTTTCTTAATGGTCGGCGTATAACCTTATTTACACAAATAATCATTTATACCATTATAAAAGAAACACAATCCATAGTTAAACAAGAAACATTTAAATAATAATAATGATGATAAAGAAGAAAGAAGAAAAGAAAGAGAAGAGAAAAAAAAAAGAAAAGATCTCACTATTCAGATCACATTTTGATTTTCATACTGACTAAATATTTTTTTTGTATACATTTTTTTGAATTGATAAACACTGTTACATCCCTTAAGCTCGCTATGGAGAGAATTCCATAACTTTACACCAATAACTGAAGGACACATCTGTTTAAGTGTGGTACGTGCAAACTGATGTTTAAAATTGTATTTTCTCCTACTAAACTCACTTTCTAAATGAAAAAGATTTTGTAGTTTTTCTGGCAGTGTATTATTTCTTGCCCTAAACATAATTAACATTGTTTGAAACTTAACCATGTCTTCAAGTTTAATTATTCTAGATTTAATAAATAATATATTTGTGTGTTCTCGATAACTCACTTTATGTGTGATTCGTACAGCCCTCTTCTGTAGTATATATAATGGTTTTATATTTGTCCCATAAGTATTCCCCCATACTTCAACACAATAACTGATATAAGGTGAGATGAGTGAGCAGTAGAGTGTTCTCATTGCCTCATACTCTAACACATCCTTTACTTTATTCATAACAAAAATACTCTTGGACATCTTTTTTTTAACGTGTGCTATGTGCGATTTCCATGTTAATTTATCATCCATAATCACACCAAGAAAACGAAATTCACTAACTCTCTCTATATCAGCTCCATCTATGGTCAGTACTATATTTTCATCTAGTTTTTGTTTGCCAAAAATCATAAATTTCGTTTTTTTCAGATTCAGTGATAGCTTATTTACATCAAACCATTTCTTTAGCTTTGTCATTTCATACACAATATATTCAGCTAGTTCCTTTAAATTATTTCCAGAACAAAAAAAATTTGTATCATCAGCAAACAAGACAAACTGTAATAGTTTTGAAACATCACAAATATCATTAATATATAAAAGAAAGAGTTTGGGCCCCAAAACCGAACCTTGCGGTACCCCACATTCAATCTTCATGAGCTCAGATTTGACATCTGCCAACTGCACATATTGTTGCCTATTGTGGAGATAACTACTCAACCATTCAAGAACCATTCCTCTCACACCATATGAACGTAATTTAGAAATTAGAATATTATGATCTAAGGTATCAAATGCCTTTTTTAAATCAATAAACACCCCTATTGTTAATTTCCTTTTATCTGTTGCTGTTGTTATTTCTTCAATAATATTCATTAAGGCAGTCGCTGTTGATCTGTTTTGCCTAAAGCCATACTGGCTTTCGCTCAGCAGTTTGTTCTTTTCCACAAAACCATCTAACTTATGCGAAAACAGTTTTTCAAGCACTCTTGACCTACTTAAGTGTTCTTCGCCATATAAGCGCAATTCATAATTCTCAATATTGTAACCTATTGTTGCTGCTCTGATAATAAATACTTCTAAATATAACTTTCTTTGTTAAGCCGTATTCTTGTGTGGGTGTTCACCAGATATACCGTGTACTGTATGGCCAGTAATTAAAGTACATAACTAAGTAGTGGTTTAATGATACCATACTCTCAATACAGTCAGGGAATTGTACCCCTCAGTTACAGTTGAAATAAGTAGATTTTTCGTTTTTGTTTATTTATTAAGTTAATATAAAACCATATAGTCACATTTTAGAATACAATAGAATAGAATTTTAGAATACAACTAGAAACACTGTCCTGGCCTGCTTCTAAGTTCAGTGGCATAAAAAAAAAAAAAAAAAAAAAAAAAATGTGGACGTTTTTTTTTTTTTGAAATCATCTCGCGGCCCTCCCGTGGCTGCTCGCGGCCCACATTTGGGTCGCGACCCCGACTTTGGGAACCACTGCTCTAGATAACATTCAGCCACTAGATGGTGCTCTATAGATAACATTCAGCCACTAGCTGGTGCTCTAGATAACATTCAGCCACTAGATGGTGCTATAGATAACATTCAGCCACTAGATGGCGCTCTATAGATAACGTCTCTACTCACAAAGTCCTGCTGGATGTCGGTGAAGTCCTTGCCGTACTTCTCCAGCGCCTCCTCGAACAGGTTGGCCTCCGAGGCGCTCCACTCCTCCATCTCGTCCCGGCAGAGGACCGGGCCGCCCTGCGGAACCAGCGCCGCGATGGCCCGCGTCATGTCGTAGCCCGTGGCGTGGAGGGTGTCCATGGCATGGAACTGGAGACACCGGGGGGGAAGAAGACGGGTGGGTCAGTCTCACTAAAGCGGGCAGAGTTTCAACACCTCGACGGGGCAGACGAGCCTCTGAAACAACCGACGCTGAAGGCTGAGTTACCGCTCACTCACTCACTCAACCCCCCCCCCCCCCCCCCCCCATCTGTGCTGAGATGGAATTCAAATGAAACATTTCCACACACTTATAATAATAATAATGCATTTATTTTATATAGCGCCTTACATAAAGTATCTCAAAGCGCTTTACACATGATACATTACATTATGGCATATGGACAAACACAGTACATGGACTTTCACAATGACGACATGGTGGGGATAATACCCTAAACCCTGGCTAGTGGAGACAAGGCCACAGCACAGCTAAACCCTGGCTAGTGGAGACGAGGCCACAGCACAGCTAAACCCTGGCTAGTGGAGACGAGGCCACAGCACGGCTAAACCCTGGCTAGTGGAGACACAAGGCCACAGCACGGCTAAACCCTGGCTAGTGGAGACGAGGCCACATCATGGCTAAACCCTGGCTAGTGGAGACGAGGCCACATCATGGCTAAACCCTGGCTAGTGGAGATGAGGCCACAGCATGGCTAAACCCTGGCTAGTGGAGATGAGGCCACAGCATGGCTAAACCCTGGCTAGTGGAGATGAGGCCACAGCATGGCTAAACCCTGGCTAGTGGAGACGAGGCCACATCATGGCTAAACCCTGGCTAGTGGAGACGAGGCCACATCATGGCTAAACCCTGGCTAGTGGAGATGAGGCCACAGCATGGCTAAACCCTGGCTAGTGGAGATGAGGCCACAGCACGGCTAAACCCTGGCTAGTGGAGATGAGGCCACAGCACGGCTAAACCCTGGCTAGTGGAGACGAGGCCACAGCACAGCTAAACCCTGGCTAGTGGAGACGAGGCCACAGCACGGCTAAACCCTGGCTAGTGGAGACAAGGCCACATGTCTAAACCCTGGCTAGTGGAGACGAGGCCACAGCTAAACCCTGGCTAGTGGAGACGAGGCCACAGCTAAACCCTGGCTAGTGGAGACGAGACAACATGTCTAAACCCTGGCTAGTGGAGACAAGGCCACATGTCTAAACCCTGGCTAGTGGAGACGAGACCACATGTCTAAACGCTGGCTAGTGGAGACGAGACCACATGTCTAAACCCTGGCTAGTGGAGACGAGGCCACAGCTAAACCCTGGCTAGTGGAGACGAGGCCACAGCTAAACCCTGGCTAGTGGAGACAAGGCCACAGCTAAACCCTGGCTAGTGGAGACGAGGCCACATGTCTAAACCCTGGCTAGTGGAGACGAGGCCACAGCTAAACCCTGGCTAGTGGAGACGAGGCCACAGCTAAACCCTGGCTAGTGGAGACGAGGCCACAGCTAAACCCTGGCTAGTGGAGACGAGGCCACAGCTAAACCCTGGCTAGTGGAGACGAGGCCACAGCTAAACCCTGGCTAGTGGAGACGAGGCCACAGCTAAACCCTGGCTAGTGGAGACGAGGCCACAGCTAAACCCTGGCTAGTGGAGACGAGGCCACATGTCTAAACCCTGGCTAGTGGAGACGAGGCCACAGCTAAACCCTGGCTAGTGGAGACGAGGCCACAGCTAAACCCTGGCTAGTGGAGACGAGGCCACATGTCTAAACCCTGGCTAGTGGAGACGAGGCCACATGTCTAAACCCTGGCTAGTGGAGACGAGGCCACATGTCTAAACCCTGGCTAGTGGAGACGAGGCCACAGCTAAACCCTGGCTAGTGGAGACGAGGCCACATGTCTAAACCCTGGCTAGTGGAGACGAGGCGTTATATATCCATGCAGTTTTCCACTTTTATTTGCCAAGACTAGACACTAAAGACTACTAATGCAACACTAAAACTCTCCCAAAACCAATCGATGTGAGATTCCTTTTAGAGAAGGAGGGAGCTTCTCTAGGATTACTCCATTAATCAGCGATATGCACGAGGTTATTGGCACCGACACGAGGTCACGAGGCCTAACGAGGTCACCAGGCCTAACGACACGAGCGTTTCAAACATTAAAACAAGCTTTTAGGGTTTTGATCATTTTATTTTAGTCCTCCGCCAAGAATAAAAGTAGTTCCCCTTTGCCAAGCCGCCATTAACGTCCCCATCATCCGTCTCCTTCCGACATCCGTCCGACGCTGAGGACGACGTGTCTGGCGGCCTGCAGCCATTTATCACAAGGGTTTCCACTCAGCGTCCAATTACCAAGAGAAAAAAAGAAAAAATTAATCGATGGCCACAGTGGTGGAGAGATGAGTGTAGATAGATAGACGGAGTGGCCAGTCTCGTTCTGTAGGCGACAGGAAGTGTGTCGTAGTGGGGGAGCGATGTGGTGAATCCATTCAATGTCAACAAGGTGCAAATGGCAAATGGCTGCTTTTTTTTTTTTTTTTTTTTTTTTTTTTTAAATATAGCGCTTTTATCCAAAGCGCTTTACAATTTGTTTCCTCACATTTTACCCGTTCACTCACACATTCACACACCGACGGCGGAGGCGACCATGCAAGGTTGCAATTAGCAATTAGGGGTTAAGTGTCTTGCTCAAGGACACATCGACACGCTGCCCGTGGAGGAGCGGGAATCGAAGCGGGAACCTCCGGATTGCCAGACGGGGGACCTACCTCCTGAGCCACTGTCGCCCCCCTTAGGTGTAGTGACATCACTCCAGTTGTGAGGAAAAGGCTGCTATATTGTGATTAACCCGTCTGGGGTCATCTGTGGGCCGTTAGAAGCCCCAGGAGTAGGTCCCCCACTGGGGTCACTGTGGGCTGTTAGAAGCCCCAGGAGTAGGTCCCCCACTGGGGTCACTGTGGGCTGTTAGAAGCCCCAGGAGTAGGTCCCCCACTGGGGTCACTGTGGGCCGTTAGAAGCCCCAGGAGTAGGTCCCCCACTGGGGTCACTGTGGGCTGTTAGAAGCCCCAGGAGTAGGTCCCCCACTGGGGTCACTGTGGGCTGTTAGAAGCCCCAGGAGTAGGTCCCCCACTGGGGTCACTGTGGGCTGTTAGAAGCCCCAGGAGTAGGTCCCCCACTGGGGTCACTGTGGGCTGTTAGAAGCCCCAGGAGTAGGTCCCCCACTGGGGTCACTGTGGGCTGTTAGAAGCCCCAGGAGTAGGTCCCCCACTGGGGGCTGATAGCAGCACTGGGGTCATCTGGGGGGGAGGGGGGGGCTGATAATAAGGACTAATGATCTTCTGCTCAGTATAATTCTGTCTCGTTTAGCCTGACAGGGTTTAATTAGTTCAGTCTGCAGAGTTAGCAGAACTACTTCTAGTCAGAGCATGCATCCTAGGGGGGGGGGGGGGGGGGGGGGGGGGGAATCGATACGTAGTAGTATCGCGATACTTTGCGTGGCGATACTGTATCGATACAGGGACGCCAAGTATCGATATTTAATTATTCATTAAAAATTTAAATTTAAAAAGAAAGGGTATAAGGAAGTTGCATTGTTCATTTCAATACCTGTAATAGTACAGTAGTCCACACACACACACGTGTGCATTCAGTTAAGTTGGAATACGACAGTAATACAAACAGTTCAGTTTGTCAGGTTCATGCAACACAGATTACAGTGTTTACATCCGTCTGCTTGAGAAAATACCATGTTCTGCAATAAAAATGATTGAAGTGAGATGAACCGACTGAAAACTTTATTTTATTAGATAAAACATGTTGACAGTTTTACTTTGCAGTTAATTGTTTTATTTTTTAATAAAAAAAGAAATCTCAATACTCGCGATATATCGAGTATCCCCACCCCTAATGCATCCCCTGTGAGCGAGAGAGATACAGAGAGAGAGCAGAGAGAGAGAGAGAGAGAGAGAGAGAGAGAGAGAGAGGAGAGAGAGAGAGAGAGAGAGAGAGAGAGAGAGAGAGAGAGAGAGAGAGAGAGGAGAGGAGAGGAGAGAGAGAGAGAGAGAGAGAGAGAGAGAGAGTTTGTGTGCATCCCCTGTGTGATGCTTTGGAAAGGGTGTCTGTATATTGTATATTCCCATGCATATTCATGTTTATATGACTGTGTGTGTGTGTGTGTGTGTGTGTGTGTGTGTGTGTGTGTGTGTGTGTGTGTGTGTGTGTGTGTGTGTGTGTGTGTGTGTGTGTGTGTGTGTGTGTGTGTGTGTGTGTGTGTGTGTGTGTGTGTGTGTGTGTGTGTGTGTGTGTGTGTGTGTGTGTGTGTGTGTGTGTGTGTGTGTGTGTGTGTGTGTGTGTGTCTCACCAAGGTGATATCTCTGGAGGCTGCCGCTGCACTCATGTGGAGACTGGGCTGCCGAACTGAACTACTGCAGTCTAGAGCCCTGGCAAACGTACCTACTGACCTGGACCTGGGGGGGGGGGGGGGAGAGGGGGGGAGAGAGAGAGAGAGAGAGGGGGGGGGGAGAGAAAGAGAGAGAGCAGAGAGAGCAGAGAGAGAGAGCAGAGAGAGAGAGAGAGAGAGAGAGCATAGAGAGAGAGCAGAGAGAGAGAGAGAGCAGAGAGAGAGAGAGAGAGAGAGGGGGGGGGGAGAGAGAGAGGGAAGAGAGAGAGAGGGAGGAGAGCGAGGGGGGGAGAGAGAGAGGGGGGGGAGAGAACGAGAGAGAGAGATGAGAGAGATGGAAGGAGGGAGAGAGAGAGATCGATAGACAGACAGGAGAGAGAAGTGAGCAGGCAACAGAGAGACAGGCACAGGAGACGGAGGATCTTTCACGTGATCAATCTCCACTCTACGTTAAGAATTCCTTGTGAAAAAGCCTGCGCCCAGAGGACAGACGAGAGCCCGGCGCGGAGATGAGAGAGCGCTGGTACCGCTGGTACCACCGGGACCCGCTCAGGCCCAGGAGGTCCAAGCGCTTTTTTTACCAAGACAACGCCGTTTAATTATTCAATAAACAAAAATGTTGCCACTTCAGTCGGTGAAGAGACTTGGCTGATAACGCCCCTAAGCAACAAAATGTAAGTTTAAAAATAAAATAAAAAAATGTTATCTACTTTTTCTCCCATTTTATATTGTTCTCCCGTCCCCAATTTCGTATCGTCCAATTCTACCCTCCCCTGTCTCGAACGCTGTTAGGCCACGCCTCCCACAAGCCGGCTGCAATGTGGACGAAGCCTTGCATCACGTGTCCCCTCCGCGTGAATACTTTCCCTAAGGGGTTTGTACTTTTGCGCGATCTGATTGGCCACTGACGTTTCTGGTCATGTGACATGTGCGCCCAATCGTGTGACGCCTGTTTCTTTCGCTGGTTAAGCTTAGGCGACTCTTTCGAAGTTGGTTAAGGTTAGAGTTTGTCTTAGAGCAGGGCGATAGAACACCAGCCCTGATTCCAAACTCTAACCTTAACCAACTTCGAAAGAGTCGCCTAAGCTTAACCGGTGATAAACTAGGCGTTAGGTCGTTTGCAGGCTGTTAGAGGCGGAAATAGGCGCAGAACTTGCCGTCACACGATTGGCGCACATGTCACATGACCAGAAACGTCAGTGGCCAATCAGATCGCGCAAACCGAACGCGGAAGTACAACCCGCTTAGGGAAAGTATTCACGCGTCCCCTCCGGTACTCGAGGAGGCAGCCGTCGCATCTTTTCACCTGAACAGCGCGATCTCTCAGTGGCGAGGAGTAACGCGTGGGAGGGACACGCCGCCCTCGTCGCTTCCTGATTCTACTGCGCAGGCGCACCAGCCGACCTGTAGGAGTCGCTGTCCACAAGGTCCGATCCCCACCCATCAGCCTCCCACCCCCTAACGCTGCCAATTGCGTTAGTATGAACGACCAGCCAAGCTGGTAGCAACGCAGAGAGCTGGGCTCGAACCCAGCATCTCCTGCATTAGTGGCGAGCGCCTTGCCCACTGCGCCACTTAGCCGCCCCCTTTTTCTTATAAACATAGAGGACAAGAGAAAGTTGTGGACTTCTGGAACCCTCAGGCTCCTGGAGAGAGGGGGAGCTCTCCTGAACCCGGAGATATTTGATATTTTATTAAGGATCCCCATTAGTTAGTGCCGTAGCAACTAGCTAGTCTTCCTGGGGTGCACACATAAACACACACACAACAGTCATCAAACAGTTCATATAACAAACAATAAAACAGAAATCCATCAGTGTATATTAACTAGGCAAAGAATAGGAATAAAAAATAAAACAAAACAAAGGAATAGACAAAAAGAAACTACAAAAGTATCAAATATGAAAGGGAAATGCGTAGAAAAAGCACAACAGGGCCAATACAGAACACGCTCAAGGCAAAAACGCACAAATATGTTCGTGTGATGATGTCACCAGTAGGTGGAGCCTCTCACGGGGGCCGGTCAGCAGGTAACGCCACACCTGTAGCTTCGGCTACACAGAAAGCCGAGTCGGTATCGACACGTCCTGAGAGAAGATAAGCTGCCGACTTGGAATATTCCTGGTCAAAATATCGACGGGGTCCCTGTTCTCAATTAGCATGTTCCAGTTTGGCCTGAGTTTCCCCCAATCGGGGATCAATAAAGGAATATCTTATCTTATCGATAGATCCTTGCATCTCAACGAGGGTGAAGGTGTGGAGAGATGCTGCCAAACCATTTTCAGTCGTTTATTATTGAACAATTTGGTGGAAACATCATATTTTATATACAAACTGTTATTCAATATAGAACATTGTTTAAAGGGTTTAAAACACACGTGGATCCCTTCTCTGTCCTTACCGAGCCACTACTAGGAACTGGTCGATCTGTTTCTCCGACAGGGAGCAGCTGGGATCCCACAGCCTCTCCTCCAGCTTGGACAGTTCCCTGCCGTCGCCCCCACCTGGGGAGAGACAGGTACAGCACGCCGTGAGACAGAGAGACAGGGGGAGAGACAGAGAGAGAGACAGGTAGAGAGAGACCACAGCACGCGGTGAGACAGAGAGAGAGAGGGAGAGAGACCACAGCACGCGGTGAGACAGAGAGACAGGGGGAGAGACAGAGAGAGAGACAGGTAGAGAGAGACCACAGCACGCGGTGAGACAGAGAGAGAGAGGGAGAGAGACCACAGCACACGGTGAGACAGAGAGAGAGAGGGAGAGAGACCACAGCACGCGGTGAGACAGAGAGACAGGGGGAGAGACAGAGAGAGAGACAGGTAGAGAGAGACCACAGCACGCGGTGAGACAGAGAGAGAGAGGGAGAGAGACCACAGCACACGGTGAGACAGAGAGAGAGAGGGAGAGACAGAGAGAGAGACAGGTAGAGAGACAGGTAGAGAGACAGCAGACAGGTAGAGAAACCACAGCACGCGGTGAGACAGAGAGAGAGAGGTAGAGAGACAGAGAGAGACAGGTAGAGAGACAGGTAGAGAGACAGAGAGAGACAGGTAGAGAGACAGGTAGAGAGACAGGTAGAGAGACAGTAGAGAGACAGGTAGAGAGACAGGTAGAGAGACAGGTAGAGAGACAGGTAGAGAGACAGGTAGAGAGACAGGTAGAGAGACAGGTAGAGAGACAGGTAGAGAGACAGGTAGAGAGACAGGTAGAGAGACAGAGAGAGACAGGTAGAGAGACAGGTAGAGAGACAGGTAGAGAGACAGGTAGAGAGACAGAGAGAGACAGGTAGAGAGACAGGTAGAGAGACAGGTAGAGAGACAGGTAGAGAGACAGGTAGAGAGACAGGTAGAGAGACAGGTAGAGAGACAGGTAGAGAGACAGGTAGAGACAGGTAGAGAGACAGGTAGAGAGACAGGTAGAGAGACAGGTAGAGAGACAGGTAGAGAGACAGGTAGAGAGACCACAGCACACGGTGAGACAGAGAGAGAGAGGGAGAGACAGGTAGAGAGACCACAGCACACGGTGAGACAGAGAGAGAGACAGGTAGAGAGACCACAGCACACGGTGAGACAGAGAGAGAGAGGGAGAGACAGGTAGAGAGACCACAGCACACGGTGAGACAGAGAGAGAGAGGGAGAGACAGGTAGAGAGACCACAGCACACGGTGAGACAGAGAGACAGGTAGAGAGACAGGTAAAGAGACAGGTAGAGAGACAGGTAGAGAGACAGCAGACAGGTAGAGAAACAGGTAGAGAGACAGGTAGAGAGACAGCAGAGACAGGTAGAGAGACAGTAGAGAGACAGGTAGAGAGACAGTAGAGACAGGTAGAGAGACAGTAGAGACAGGTAGAGAGACAGCAGAGACAGGTAGAGAGACAGTAGAGACAGGTAGAGAGACAGTAGAGACAGGTAGAGAGACAGGTAGAGAGACAGCAGAGACAGCAGAGACAGGTAGAGAGACAGCAGAGACAGGTAGAGAGACAGCAGAGACAGGTAGAGAGACAGCAGAGACAGCAGAGACAGGTAGAGAGACAGCAGAGACAGCAGAGACAGGTAGAGAGACAGCAGAGACAGGTAGAGAGACAGCAGAGACAGCAGAGACAGGTAGAGAGACAGCAGAGACAGCAGAGACAGGTAGAGAGACAGCAGAGACAGCAGAGACAGGTAGAGACAGGTAGAGACAGGTAGAGAGACAGCAGAGACAGCAGAGACAGGTAGAGACAGGTAGAGACAGCAGAGACAGGTAGAGAGACAGCAGAGACAGCAGAGACAGGTAGAGAGACAGCAGAGACAGGTAGAGAGACAGCAGAGACAGGTAGAGACAGGTAGAGACAGCAGAGACAGGTAGAGAGACAGCAGAGACAGCAGAGACAGGTAGAGAGACAGCAGAGACAGGTAGAGAGACAGCAGAGACAGGTAGAGAGACAGCAGAGACAGCAGAGACAGGTAGAGAGACAGGTAGAGAGACAGGTAGAGAGGCTAGCCAGGCTGAACTCACAGTAGAGAGACAGCAGAGACACCGTGGTTAACCGTCTGTAGTGTGGTAGTGAAAGGTTAACCTTCTGTAGTGTGGTAGTGAAAGGGTTAACCTTCTGTAGTGTGGTAGTGAAAGGATAACCGGCTGTAGTGTGGTAGTGAAAGTGTTAACCGTCTGTAGTGTGGTAGTGAAAGTGTTAACCGTCTGTAGTGTGGTAGTGAAAGGGTTAACCTTCTGTAGTGTGGTAGTGAAAGGATAACCGGCTGTAGTGTGGTAGTGAAAGTGTTAACCGTCTGTAGTGTGGTAGTGAAAGGTTAACCTTCTGTAGTGTGGTAGTGAAAGGTTAACCTTCTGTAGTGTGGTAGTGAAAGATTAACCTTCTGTAGTGTGGTAGTGAAAGGTTAACCTTCTGTAGTGTGGTAGTGAAAGATTAACCTTCTGTAGTGTGGTAGTGAAAGATTAACCTTCTGTAGTGTGGTAGTGAAAGGTTAACCTTCTGTAGTGTGGTAGTGAAAGATTAACCGTCTGTAGTGTGGTAGTGAAAGGTTAACCTTCTGTAGTGTGGTAGTGAAAGGTTAACCTTCTGTAGTGTGGTAGTGAAAGGGTTAACCTTCTGTAGTGTGGTAGTGAAAGGTTAACCGTCTGTAGTGTGGTAGTGAAAGGTTAACCGTCTGTAGTGTGGTAGTGAAAAGGTTAACAGTCTGTAGTGTGGCAGTGAAAGGTTAACCTTCTGTAGTGTGGGGCGGCTAGGTGGTGTAGTGGGCAAGGCACTCGCCACCAGTGTGGAGACGCTAGGATTCGCGTGTTCGAATCCAGCTCTCCACATTGTTTTTCAGTTTAGCTGGTCGTCCGCAGTAATACACATTGGCCGTATTACGGGGAGGGAAAACTGAAGGGTGGGGATCGAACGTTGTGAACAAGCGACTCCTACAAGTCGGTTGGTGCGCCTGCGCAGTAGAATCAGGAAGTGTCGGGGGCAGCGTGAGCCTCCCACACGTTACTCCTCGACACTGAGAGATCGAGCTGCGCAGGTGAAAAGATGCGACTGCTGTTACCTCAAGTACCGGAGGGGACTTGTGCTATGTATGACTTAGTCCA
Source organism: Notolepis coatsorum (assembly GCF_963971535.1). Classification (NCBI taxonomy): domain Eukaryota; kingdom Metazoa; phylum Chordata; class Actinopteri; order Aulopiformes; family Paralepididae; genus Notolepis; species Notolepis coatsorum. Next base: position 162,186 of record NW_028173821.1, on the reverse strand, counting down.
CATTGCAGCCGGCTTGTGGGAGGCAAGAAACAGCGTTCGTGACAGGGGAGGGTTGAATTGGATGATACGAAATTGGGATGGGAGAAAAATATGGAAAAATGGGAGAAAAAGTGGATAAAAAAAAAAAAAACTTCTGTAGTGTGGTAGTGAAAGGTTAACCGTCTGTAGTGTGGTAGTGAAAAGGTTAAAGCCCAACCTCTAGGTTAAACCCTACTGATCAATTATGGGTAGTTTACATCATTGGTATATAATTTCATTATTTATTTTTTTCCATTTGACACCGGAAATGCCACTCTGAAAGAGTTAAAAAGGTCCACGCACGAATAACATGCACGCGCGAATCAAAAAAGCTTATCAAACGCCGACGTCACAACAGGTGTGGCTTGCATATTAATGAGCCGAATCTAATGTTGCTTTTCCACTAAAATAAAGTACTCAGTTTGTCTCCGTGTGGGGAGGCAGGGCTGCTGGTGATCAGCATGAGAGCTCCAGAAATGTCACGTGAAAAACTGCAGACCACTGATTGGTCAGAAGAGAGACGTGTTTGGGGAGTCTGAACGAAAACAGAACGCCGCCATCTTTAATGTCTCGCGTAGGATGTCTTTTGTATGTTTGCAGCAAGAAACAAGTGCAATAAAAAAGGATACAGTCACTGTGTATTCTGCCTCATTTATTGATGAAACAAAACCGACATCAACACAATTTGCCACCGAGCGGAGAGTTTAGTCTGACAAAAAGATCGCTGATTAGTTACGCGTGTTGGGGTTAGGGACGTAACGTTAGTTAGCCTAATGCTAACGTTAGCAGATAGACACGAGAGGCTAGGTAACGTTAAAGCTTGTAGAATAGACACAATGAGGTAACGTTAGCGTTAGCATAATAGACACAACGAGAGTCTGGTTAATGTTGTTATTGATTGATTGAATGAAAACTGTGTTTTACTCTGGCTTGCCAAGCTCATAGCCCCTTTCGTGACTGATGCACCGAGTGAATCCACAGTCACTTGCTCCTTAATAGGAAACCAACCTAGATTTACCATGAAGGACTGGTTCTGGCCGAACCGTTCGTTATACAAGTATCACAGAGACATTTCAAATGTACTCACAGTTGCACGAGGGTTTCGGACAGAGATACGGGATGGTTTGAAAGCTCTGCGTTGCTAATAAACATTTTAAATATTTTTTATAAACTGCTCAAAACGGCATTATTTCCGGCGTTGGCTGCCTTGTGTGATCACAGCGCATGCGCATCATGCACCCAACGCCGAAAATAATGCTCTGCCTCCTTGCTACTGCCTGTGTCTCCCAGAGCACAGGAGTAGGGTCACAGAGCCCCCTGGTGACCAATACCTGTTGTGACGACATTACACGTGCACGTTATAAACCATTGATTAAAATATGCACGTGCATGTTGATTGTGTTGGGCAGACAAAATGTTTTGATAAAAACGCTAAAACTGGGTCAATTTCAATACTTTTTCTTCCAATTCTTCATGAAAGTCACTGTTGGCCTAGTCCACATTGTTTATTGAACAAAAATACAACGTGGAGGTTGACCTTTAACAGTCTGTAGTGTGGTAGTGAAAAGGTTAACCGTCTGTAGTGTGGTAGTGAAAAGGTTAACAGTCTGTAGTGTGGTAGTGAAAGGTTAACCGTGTCTGCAGACCCGGCGCCATGGGCGGGCATTAGGGGGCCGGGCCCGCCCACTGAGTCAGCTGTGCCCACCCTGGCAAATTTTTTGTCAATCAAAGTCAACTATCCAAATTCTTAGTCGGGGACAGCCCTAGTGGGCACTGATGTCAACAACAACACTACTGAAGCTAGCACGGCACTCTGTGAGAATTCGTTTTCTACCCTCAAGAACGTCTTTACAGAACATTGCCTTAGTATGCTTCATCGACGCAAGGCCAATTTAATTCAGTTGGCATTTGAGAAGGACTTAACAAAAAAGTTCAGGAATGAGTGGAGGGGCAGTGTTTTAAGAAGATTTCACTCTGTCCCCAAACGCCGCTTGCCGCTCTACTAATGATGGTGAGTAGCCTGTGGAGGAATTTTGTTTGCTTTTTTATGCACCTTATTTTTGTCAGTTCAGTTCAGTTTGTCAGTGAATTCAGAAGTGTTGAATAAATGGAGACTTTTCAAAGATATAGAATAGAATAGAATAGAAATGTATTATCCTGAGGGAAATTTGACTGCAAATCACTCAACATTAAACATTTAGACAGAACAAGTCACAAATAAGAATAACAAAACAAATGGCCTAAGAATAGAATAAAATGAAATAGAATAAAAATAGAATAAAAGATACAGTAAATAAATACAGTAAAAATATACTGAAGTCTACAGTAGGTGTAATATTGCCCAGTGCTGTTTAAAAAGTAAGAGTCCAGGAAGATGGTAACTGTCACTCTGTGCTCAGTGATGCAGTGAGGCAGTGATGCATTGTATAGTCTGATGGCTGTCGGAATGAAGGACTTCCTGTGCCGTTCAGTGCTGCATTTAGGTAGTGTGAGCCTATAACATGCTCCTCCTGTCAGCCAAGTCTGTGTATAGTGGGTGGGAGGGGTTTTCCCTGATGGCCTGGAGCTTAGTAAGGTTCCTCCTCTCCGCCACCCTCGCTAGAGTCCAGCTCCACCCCAACCACGCTACTGGCATTCCTGACCATCTTATCCAGCCTGTTTGTGTCCCCTGCTCTCAGTCCGCTGCCCCAGCAGGTCTGTTATATATATCCGTTCAGTCTGTTTTTGTATAAGTGAATGTTCTTAAGATAGAGAGAAATTAGATTTTTCAATTGCCTCTCTGTTGTTTAGTTCAGCACCGTGGGCAGCGCCAAGCAAGTCACAGCGCCGTTGTCCCAGCTGAAACGTATAAAAGGGAACCTGTGTTGAAAAACCATTGTGCCCCCCCCGAGAACATTTTATGCCCCCCCCCCCCCCCCACTAATTTGTTTCTGCAGCCTGGTCTGCGTGTCTGTAGTGTGGTAGTGAAAGGGTTAAAAAGGGGAATTCCTTTTGAAATGTATTGTTTAGGGGGTACTACACCATGTACCGCACACTGTACTCGTACTGTGCTGCATCGAGAACGTGCTCCGAACCCTTTTGGGGGGAAGAGAGCGTCATCAGAGTCATCTCGCCGGGCAGCTCAACGAGGAAGTGAACGGAGCGCGAAGTTATAGTGAAATGAAGTTTGGCAGCTAAAGGGCAGTCGGTGCAGCGGGGCTGGTTTCACCGCGCGCTCACGGCTCGGTACAGGCTGGTTTCACCGCGCGCTCACGGCTCGGTACAGGCTGGTTTCACCGCGCGCTCACGGCTCGGTACAGGCTGGTTTCACCGCGCGCTCACGGCTCGGTACAGGCTGGTTTCACCGCGCGCTCACGGCTCGGTACAGGCTGGTTTCACCGCGCGCTCACGGCTCGGTACAGGCTGGTTTCACCGCGCGCTCACAGCTCGGTACAGGCTGGTTTCACCGCGCGCTCACGGCTCGGTACAGGCTGGTTTCACTGCACGCTCACGGCTCGGTACAGGCTGGTTTCACTGCACGCTCACGGCTCGGTACAGGCTGGTTTCACTGCGCGGTCACGGCTCGGTACAGGCTGGTTTCACCGCGCGCTCACGGCTCGGTACAGGCTGGTTTCACCGCGCGGTCACGGCTCGGTACAGGCTGGTTTCATCGCGCGCTCACGGCTCGGTACAGTCTGGTGTTACTCTCAACATGTTAGGGGTGTAACGGTACACAAACACCACGGTTCGGTACGCACCTCGGTTTTGAAGTCGAGGTTCGGTACGGGTTTTCGGTACAGTGGGGGGAAAGTTTGGCTTTCCATGTTCCACTCAGGGGCGATGTAGTGTGCAGTAACTAATTGTACTTGTAGGGCTGTCAACGAATATTCTATATTGAAATTAATAATCGAGTTTTGAATTCAATTCTGCGCGCAAAAAAAAGTTCTGCACATGTGGTTAATAATAACATACCGCTGTATTGGTTCGGTACACAGCCGTACTGAACCTTGGGTTCCCGTACTGAAACGGTTCGGTACGGATACGTGCACCTTTACACCCCTACTAAATAATATTGTGACCAATATCACCGTTTCACTCAACCCTGCACAGACTTCTCAATCTGGCTTGTAAACTAAAAGCTCAAATCTGATGTAGCCTGTGTACTCCATTATTACCATTATCCGAACAAAGTTAGTTATTAATTTATATGTGCTATTTATGAGAGGGCTAACTTGTTGCAAAATAATAATGATAATAATAATAGCCTCATTGAAATGCTATTGTTGCTTCGGTTGTTTTCAGCGTTTTATGTGCATAATCTGTTATTTAGTTTGAAATGTTCGTTGAAATAAGTAGATTTTTCGTTTTTGTTTATTTATTAAGTTAATATAAAACCATAAAATCAAATTTTTTAATACAATAGAATCGAATTTTAGAATACAACTAGAAACACTGTCATGGCCTGCTTCTAAGTTCAGTGGCCTGACAAAAAAATAAAAATAAAAATAAAAATGTAATCATCTCGCGGCCCTCCCGTGGCTGCCCGCGGCCCACCTTTGGGTCGCGACCCCGACTTTGGGAACCACTGAGCTAAATGACCAAATGTAAAATGTAAATGTATCCAACCAGCCCTCTGCCTGCACCGTCCATCTGATGTAGCCTGTGTCCTCCCACCATCCAGCCCTCTGCCTGCACCGTTCATCTGATGTAGCCTGTGTCCTCCAACCATCCAGCCCTCTGCCTGCACCGTTCATCTGATGTAGCCTGTGTGCTCCAACCAGCCAGCCCTCTGCCTGCACCGTTCATCTGATGTAGCCTGTGTGCTCCAACCACACAGCCCTCTGCCTGCACCGTCCATCTGATGTAGCCTGTGTCCTCCAACCATCCAGCCCTCTGCCTGCACCGTCCATCTGATGTAGCCTGTGTCCTCCAACCACACAGCCCTCTGCCTGCACCGTCCATCTGATGTAGCCTGTGTCCTCCAACCATCCAGCCCTCTGCCTGCACCGTTCATCTGATGTAGCCTGTGTGCTCCAACCAGCCAGCCCTCTGCCTGCACGGTTCATCTGATGTAGCCTGTGTGCTCCAACCATCCAGCCCTCTGCCTGCACCGTTCATCTGATGTAGCCTGTGTGCTCCAACCATCCAGCCCTCTGCCTGCACCGTTCATCTGATGGAGCCTGTGTCCTCCAACCATCCAGCCCTCTGCCTGCACCGTCCATCTGATGTAGCCTGTGTCCTCCAACCATCCAGCCCTCTGCCTGCACCGTTCATCTGATGTAGCCTGTGTCCTCCAACCATCCAGCCCTCTGCCTGCACCGTTCATCTGATGTAGCCTGTGTGCTCCATCCATCCAGCCCTCTGCCTGCACCGTCCATCTGATGTAGCCTGTGTGCTCCAACCATCCAGCCCTCTGCCTGCACCGTTCATCTGATGTAGCCTGTGTCCTCCAACCATCCAGCCCTCTGCCTGCACCGTTCATCTGATGTAGCCTGTGTCCTCCAACCATCCAGCCCTCTGCCTGCACCGTTCATCTGATGTAGCCTGTGTCCTCCAACCATCCAGCCCTCTGCCTGCACCGTTCACGCTTTCCAGAGAGTAAGCTCACAAAATCAATGGCTACAGGAAAGCGACCAAACGTGGAAATGTAAGTCATGCCTGCCTGTCCCAGCTTACAAGCTTTCCTCTTCCAGAAAATAGTCCGCCGCCTGTTGAATTGAATCAGTTACTTTAACTTTTAATTTCACTGTAATTTCACGCTTCGTTCATTTCCTCGATTACTTTGATGACGCTCGGCTCTGCCCACGAGGGTTTGAAGCGTGTTCTCACCGAATGCACAGGCATGAGTACAGTGCAGTACATGTTGTAGTACCCCCTAAACAATACCCCCCCCCCCCCCAAAAAAATGGCTGTTCTCCTTTAGGCAGAAAACATAGTTAACACAGGGGTCACTGTGACACATACACAGGGTTGCCGCGGTGATGTGAAACCCCCCCATGACTAATAAACTCATGGCAACACCGGTGTTACCGGTGACACCGGACATTTGACAAAATTATGCTCAATATCTGTAGAGCGCTTACTTTGATTGCCCGATTTAACGCTATGCGGCTACATTGGTCAGCTGTGTCTGTCCGTCTACATCCGTTTTTAATTCATTTTCAATGACTAGTATCGGATCCAATATTTATGGCTTAAAACCAATTTCCGACAATTATTTACACTTTAGATTAATAAAAATGCAATTTCTTGATTCAGAACAATTGTATCATGGATGAACAAAACGTTCAATGTGAATGGTTGATTTGAATTCCAATGACTTTTTAAGCACCTTGTTAAAGAATTTCAAGGAATTCCAGGCCTAGACTTTTTTTTGTAAAAAAATCAAGCACTTCAAGGACCTTGTGCGAACCCTGTCTCTCTATACCGTCTACTCTCTACTCTCTCTATACCGTCTACGCACTCCATACATCTACTCTCTACTCTCCCCACTCTCTCCATACTCTATACTCTCTACTCTCCCCACTCTCTCCATACATCCAATGCTCCTACTTGCCTCGTATGAATGTGTATGCATGTGAATGAATGTTGGTGGTGGTCGGAGGGGCCGTAGGCGATGATTATTCGCCACGCTTCCGTGAGTCTGCCTCAGGGCAGCTCTGGCTGCAATTGTAGCTTACCACCACCGGTATGACTGTGTATGAACGAATAATGGACTCTGTGAAGCGCTCTGAGTCAGAGAAGAGCGCTATATAAATCCAATCCATTATTATTATTATTATACATCTACTCTCTACTCTCCCCACTCTCTCCATACTCTATACTCTCTACTCTCCCCACTCTCTCCATACATCTACTCTCTACTCTCCCCACTCTCTCCATACTCTATACTCTCTACTCTCCCCACTCTATACTCTCTACTCTCCCCACTCTCTCTATACTAAGGCTGTCCCCAAGCCAGTTTTTGGGATTCGAACATTCGCCAGGGTTTTTCGAACGGACGTTCAAACCATCGTTTTTAATCATGCAAAAAGTTTGCTTCCTAAATACTTTTTCTGGTTCAGTACTGTCGAGTATTAGCGCACATTTACGCATGATATAACGTAGCGCATATGCGCACATTGCTGCGGTTATTAACAGTACTGATTACGTACTGGTCACGGGAGGCTTCAATAACGTTTGGATGATAATCCATTTTGTGAATACACTTGTTGAAACAACATCTGTGTTGGCCGACGGCTGCTGAAATCTTAACGTTAGCAAGGTAAGCCAAGGGCTGCGCTCTGCATAGCTTAATTAACATGCATAACATAACTTACCTGTGTAACGTTAAGTAACTTGTGTTCCGCTGGGAAAGCATCAGCATCACTGCATACACTTGGTTTAATCCAAACGTCCATTCGGAAACGTATTATGAAATAAGACGGGTGAGTGTGAGTCACTAAACTCTCTTTTTTGCACGTTTGATTCATTCCCTGATATGACGGGGAGTCGGGGACCCCTCCTCATCTCACTAGAGGGACTGTGTTGTTGTGACCCGTGTTCACGCGTGACTTTCAAATTATTGTAAACACAACATAGTACTGTGATATTCTGATATATATATATCACATTCTGATATATATTTTTCGTGTAAAATAAATAAAAAAAATGTAAATACAAATTAAATTTTTTTAAATAAATAAAAAAGCGAGGCGGCTGGGTGGCGTAGCGGAGATTGCGCTCGCCACCAATGCAAGAGACTCCGGTATGTTGTGGACAGCGACCCCTACAGGTCGGTTGGGAGACGCCTGCACAGCAGAGACAGGAAGTGGCGAGGGTAGTGTGAGCCTCCCACGCGTTACACCTCGCCACTGAGAGTCCGCGCTGGCAGGCGAAAAGATGTGACAGGCTGCCTCCTCGTGTGCCGGAGGGCACACGTGATGCAAGGCTTCTATCCTCTCTACAACCGACCAGTGGGGGGCATAGTCGAGCAACGTTCAAGACAGGGGAGGGGAGAATTGGATACACGAAATTGGGATGGGAGAAAAATAGAAAATAAGGAGAAAAAGTGGATAAATATTTTTTATTTTTTAAACCATTAATTAAGATTCGAACGCCAACGTAACGAACGAAGGTCCGAACGTTTGGGCTCAGCCCTACTCTATGCCGTCTACTCTCTCCATACTCTCTCTTCATCATGTGTCACTGCACGCTGGCCTGTATCGGTCCAGGTAGTAAGAACGTCTGTTTCCCTTTGAGTGGCCAAATGAAACCTGCTAATGGACATGATGACTGGAACCTGCAGAGATAATAGCCTGCTAATTTTGCATAACTGTTGTCACTCTCCGTTCATGCAGCCAATTAAAAGCTGGTCAGACTGTACTAGTGTAGTAGTGGATTGGGTGCACCTGCCACATTACATGGTTGGGAATATGCTTTGCACTGGACTGATAATTCAATGTATTCCAATAATAATGCAAGATTTTGACAAATATTAAATCCATTCCTTCATGTTTTATGTCAGCCCTTTAACACTTTGAGTGCCAATGACGAGAATTCTCATTATTTCATGCCAACCGTTCAGTGCCAAGGACGAGAAATCTCATTTTTCATTAGCGATTTCCATTCATTTTTCATCAATCTAGTCTCACGTTACCACTGGGACTCTCTCTGAGCTCGAACAGGGAAAATACCGCCCCCTATCGTCTCCCTTTGGATTGGACTGAATGAAAACGCATGGGGAAAATCCGGAATCCACATTTTACTTGTCAGGCATGTAATCCGAGCCGATTGCAGTCTTTGTGGTCCCTCAGAACAGCGTGGAATGTGTTTCGAGCACCCAGCGTTGGATCAATAAACGCGATCGATATTTGGAATGGCGATCAGGAATTGGAATAATCTTTTTGGAGAACATCTGATCTGAGGTAAGGAATCTATTTTACCAGTCTTAGAATAATCAGAGCTTTTTTCACAGATATATCAACGTGGGCCCTGTATGTGTGTGTGTGTGTGTGTGTGTGTGTGTGTGTGTCTGTGTGTCTGTGTGTCTGTCTGTGTGTGTGTGTGTGTGTGTTGATCAGGAAATAAATCATCGATTTTTCAGCCCGCTTCTCTAGCGTGCATAAGTACACATATACTATCGATAATCTAGCATTTATTTGAAAACGATTCATAAATAGGCCGAAAAATGACAACGTTTTTTGTGTATTCCAGTAAAGGGCGATTCCTGTGGAATCTCTTTTTTTCTGGACATTTCCAAAAACGAGCGTTTTTCAAAATGGTATAAAACGGAAATGTACCGATGAAAAAACAATCCGTTTGGACAATGTTGACTGCAAGCAAGTCATTGATAAGCGACGGGCGTATTAGACACATAGCCATAATTTAAGATATAGTTTATGCGTTCGCAAATGTGCTCGCCCTCTCATTGAATAGCGCGCTGGCACTCAAGCGCTAAATCGTGCACCCCCTGCTGGCACTGAAAGTGTTATGGGATGGGTGTTGCAAATTAGCTCCGGCTACAAACACTACGATACAGGCTTTATCAATGTATTTGTATGTATTTGTATCTGTCCCTTTCAAATCAATCTAAATCAATCAATTCAAAAGGTTATTTTGTCCAAGTATGCACTTAATAAAAGGTTTTCTTTTTCTTTTGTTTTACTATTGACTAGGGGTGTAACGGTACGTGTATTCGTCCCGCGAATTTTACGGTACGGCCATCACGGTGCGGTACGCGCGCGCCATACGCCGAATACGCCTCAGCGCAAACACACCAGTCGCACATGCGAGAACAGCGCGCGGCACACCGTCACAGTCGGGATACAGACTGTGACGAGCGAGCGAGAGAGAGGGAGAGAGAGAGAGAGAGAGAGAGAGAGAGAGACAGAGAAAGAGAGAGAGAGAGAGAGAGAGAGAGAGAGAGAGAGAGAGAGAGAGAGAGAAAGAGACAGAGGGACACGGAGCACCCCACACACACACCGCGCGCGTGGGGAAACACACGCACGCAGTCGGGAGCGCGCACAAATCGCTCCGCATCCCTCCCTCTCCGACTTCAGTTGAGAGCGGGCGAAAGTGCACGAGACAGGAACAGCTGCAGGGTCGTTTTCTTGTTCGCTCAACAACGTTAACCAAATGAAACCAATGGAAAGACACACACACACGCGCGCGCGCCAACAAACACATCAACATTCTCCCCACAATCAAAAAAAAAAAAAAAAAATCATACTTTTCCGGACAGATCATCTGAGCTCCACTGTGTTTAAAAATCCAAATAATCCTCTGCCATTGTTGTAAGTAACATGTCATCTGTTCTCTACTATTCAGTCTCGTCGTGAAGTTAATTCTCTCTGGAAGTGAAACTGAAACTTAAGGATGCGCAAGGATAAGTTGTTAAAGGGGCAGTAGGCAAGTGGATGCCTGAACACAGAATGACACCAGTATCACTGACTACCACGGCAAGCCTATAGAAAATTATTCTATTTAATAATAATAATTATTATTATTATCATAAATATAATATATAAAAAAATAATAATAATATAATTATTATAAATATATTTTTTCTGCTGTACCGAACTCGTACCGAACCGTGACCCCAATACAGAGGTACGTACCGAACCGTGGCTTCTGTGTACCGTTACACCCCTAGTATTGACTGATTTTGTAGACTACCGTACCATGTAGGATCATTTAATTTAATAGAATTAGTAGCATATTATAATAATAATAATTTAGGACCTGCTCCGAGGTCATCAATTGGCACACATGCGATGCATGCATGCAATTCGTATCTGCGATTAACCCATCCCGTCGCCCTTCCCCCCCAAGGGCAGCCGGGAGCAGACAGGCACAACGTGAGCCGCGCCAGGGGACCAATCCAAGTGCTCCTGTCCGTCTTCATCAAGGACGCCACAGCGTTAGCGATCTGTTGTTGTGCATGTTTTTCCATTGGGTTTTATCTTATCGGGGGGGAAACCCTTGCGAGCACAGAGGGGGAGAACATGCAAACTCCACACAGAAAGGCCTGGGAGATACCCCACCTGGGTAACTGGCACCATGGAAACCTGGTCCCCAAGCGGGATTCGAACCCTGGACCTTCTTGCTGTGAGGCGACAGTGTTAACCACTACACCACCGTGCCGTATTATAGTAGTAATATAGTAGATTAGTAGTAGATTAGTAGTAATCGTAGCCTACTGTATTTTAATTCACCCCATCTTACATTGCAATGAATTGAGAATTCTCAACAGTAGCTTTAAACAACATTTCCCAGAGAAATTCCCTCTTTTTTCCCCCCTTCTACAGAATAATTAAGAGAGACCTCTTTTAATCTTCCTGTAACCCAATGTCAGGTTGCAACCCCTGTCATTTAAATAAACAACAACAACACTGGTTTAATGTAGCAACAGCAGATCACGACCCAGTCACTTAAAAAAAAAAGCATTGGTGTTATGTAGCAACAGCAGGTCACGACCCAGTCACTTAAGTAAATTGCAATGAACCAAAAGAGAGAAAATAAATTATTATTCGATTTTCCTTCCATCTTTGACGGTGAATAAGACCATGCTAACATTGACCAGAAGTGAAACAACGTCAGATCACGACCCAGTCTCTGGTGTAACGTCAGATCACGACCCAGTCTCTGGTGTAACTTCAGATCACGACCGGTCTCTGGTGTAACGTCAGATCACGACCCGGTCTCTGGTGTAACGTCAGATCACGACCCAGTCTCTGGTGTAACTTCAGATCACGACCCAGTCTCTGGTGTAACTTCAGATCACGACCCAGTCTCTGGTGTAACGTCAGATCACGACCCGGTCTCTGGTGTAACTTCAGATCACGACCCGGTCTCTGGTGTAGCGTAACTTCAGATCACGACCCAGTCTCTGGTGTAACGTAACTTCAGATCACAACCGGTCTCTGGTGTAACTTCAGATCACGACCCGGTCTCTGGTGTAACGTAACTTCAGATCACGACCCGGTCTCTGGTGTAACGTAACGTCAGATCACGAC
>NW_028173821.1:117693-145193 GCF_963971535.1 Notolepis coatsorum | reverse complement strand
AGGGAGGGAGGGAGGGAGGGAGGGAGGGAGGGAGGGAGGGAGAGAGGAAGGAAGTGAGTGAGGGAGTAAGGAAGGGAGGGAGGATGAAAGGGAGGGAGGGAGGATGAAAGGGAGGGAGGGAGGGAGGGAGGGAGGGAGGGAGGGAGGGAGGGAGGAAGTGAGTGAGGGAGTAAGGAAGGGAGGGAGGGAGGAAGAAATGGAGGAAGGAAGGGAGGGAGAGAGGAAGAAAGTGAGGGAGGAAGGGAGGAAGGAAGTGAGTGAGGGCATAAGGGAGGGAGGAAGGAAGGAAGGAAGGAAGGAAGGAAGGAAGGAAGGAAGGAAGGAAGGAAGGAAGGAAGGAAGGAAGGAAGGAAGGAAGGAAGTGAGGAAGGAAGGAAGGAAGGAAGGAAGGAAGGAAGGAAGGAAGGAAGGAAGGAAGGAAGGAAGGAAGGAAGGAAGGAAGGAAGGAAGGAAGTGAGGGAGAGAGGAAGGAAGTGAGTGAGGGAGGAATAAATGGAGGAATGAAGGGAGGGAGAGAGGAAGGAAGTGAGGGAGGAAGGAAGGAAGTGAGTGAGAGTGTAAGGGAGGGAGGAAGGGAGGAAGGAAAGGGAGGAAGTGAGTGAGGGTGTAAGGAAGGGAGGGAGGGAGGAAGAAATGGAGGAATGAAGGGAGGGAGAGAGGAAGGAAGTGAGGGAGGGAGGAAGGAAGGAAGGGAGGAAGTGAGTGAGAGTGTAAGGGAGGGAGGGAGGGAGGAAGGAAGTGAGTGAGGGTGTAAGGGGGGGAGAAAGGGAGGGAGGGAGAGAGGAAGGAAGTGAGGGAGGGAGGGAGGGAAAGATATATGAAAATAAATGTTTAATGAGTTGAAATGAAAGAAGCTGCATACAGGTGGTGAACGCTGCCACCTTGAAACAAACCAAACGCTCCAGGTGAGTCAGTCTGAGAGGAGACCTGATGCACAGCAGACAGGTGAGTCGGTCTGAGAGGAGACCTGATGCACAGCAGACAGGTGAGTCGGTCTGAGAGGAGACCTGATGCACAGCAGACAGGTGAGTCGGTCTGAGAGGAGACCTGATGCACAGCAGACAGGTGAGTCGGTCTGAGAGGAGACCTGATGCACAGCAGACAGGTGAGTCGGTCTGAGAGGAGACCTGATGCACAGCAGACAGGTGAGTCGGTCTGAGAGGAGACCTGATGCACAGCAGACAGGTGAGTCGGTCTGAGAGGAGACCTGATGCACAGCAGACAGGTGAGTCGGTCTGAGAGGAGACCTGATGCACAGCAGACAGGTGAGTCGGTCTGAGAGGAGACCTGATGCACAGCAGACAGGTGAGTCGGTCTGAGAGGAGACCTGATGCACAGCAGACACCATGAAGAGGTGGAGGTGGTTCAGAGTGAGTCAGCTTGTATTTGTAGGTATGTTCAGAATATGTAGATATATTTAGATTGAGTCAGCTTGTATTTGTAGGTATGTTCAGAATATGTAGATATATTTAGATTGAGTCAGCTTGTATTTGTAGGTATGTTCAGAATATGTAGATATATTTAGATTGAGTCAGCTTGTATTTGTAGGTATGTTCAGAATATGTAGATATATTTAGATTGAGTCAGCTTGTATTTGTAGGTATGTTCAGAATATGTAGATATATTTAGATTGAGTCAGCTTGTATTTGTAGGTATGTTCAGAATATGTAGATATATTTAGATTGAGTCAGCTTGTATTTGTAGGTATGTTCAGAATATGTAGATATATTTAGATCGAGTCAGCTTGTATTTGTAGGTATGTTCAGAATATGTAGATATATTTAGATTGAGTCAGCTTGTATTTGTAGGTATGTTCAGAATATGTAGATATATTTAGATTGAGTCAGCTTGTGTTTTTAGTAGGGGTGTTGTAGCGATTCGACCCCACAACGATTCAATTCGATTATGATTGATCAGGCAACGATTCAAGGCATCATGAAATCTCTTAATTTGACCACGATTCGATGCAATACATTTTCGATACAGTTAATTCCCTCCCCCCAAAATGTATACACAAATGTGGCTGGGGGAACTGATTCGCTCAGCATGAATGGACTATAGGTAAATAATAAAAAAAAACATAAAAAAAGAATACATTTAAAAAGAAATTTTAAATGTATAATAGATTCGTACATTTTCAAATCGATGATCAATGCATTGTGATGCATCGATGCATTCTTACACCCCTAATTTTTAGATATGTTCAGATATGTCAGCTTGTATTATGTAGGTATATTTAGATTGAGTCAGCTTTTGTATTATGTAGATATGTTTAGATTGAGTCAGCTTATATTTTTGCTTTGTTTGTGATATGGAATATTATGACGATCACTGTCTGTTTCAGAGGCTTAGAGAGAGAGAGAGAGAGAGAGAGACAGAGAGAGATAGAGAGAGAGAGAGAGAGAGAGAGAGAGAGAGAGAGAGAGAGAGAGAAAGAGAGAGAGTGAAAGAGAGAGCGAAAGAGAGAGCGAAAGAGAGAGAGACAGATCAAAAGAGAGTGAGAGAGCGAAAGAGCGAGAGACAGAGAGCGAGAAACTGAGAAAGAGCGAGACAGAGAGCGAGAGAGAGAGCGAGAGCGAAAGAGAGACAGACAGACAGACAGAGAGAGAGAGAGAGAGGAGAGAGAGACAGAGAGCGAAAGAGAGAGAGAGAGAGACAGATCAAAAGAGAGCGAGAGCGAGAAACAGAGAAAGAGCGAGACAGAGAGCAAGAGAGAGAGCGAGCGAGCGAGCGAGACAGAGAGCAAAAGAGAGAGAGAGACAGAGAGAGAGAGAAAGAGAGAGACAGAGAGAGAGAGAAAGAGCGAGACAGAGAGAGAAAAAGAGAGAAAGAGAGAGACAGAGAGACAGAGAGACAGAGATACAGCGACAGAGAGAGAGAAAGAGAAAGAAAGAGAGAAAAAGAGAGAGACAGAGAGCAAAAGAGAGAGAGAGAGAAAGAGAGAGAAAGAGAGAGAAATAGAGAGAGAGGTGATGAATCAAACATGAGCCAGACAGAGAGAGTAAGGCGTCCCAGCGCTGCGCGGCCGGGTGATAAACATGGCGTCTGACGCGGCAGCAGAGCACACGGTCCCGGGACGGTGGATGAAAACAGGCTGCGTTCATTTACAACAACGTTTATTGGACTTGGGGGCGGCTTTCGTTTCGTTTCGTTTCGGGACAAATAAAAGTGTCGTTTGGAACGGTTTGTGAAAACAAGGACACACGGCGTCAGAGATGCACTCACTCCCGAGTTCACTGTGAAGATGTGACGCGCGGAGAAAAAGGGATATCTCGCTGTATATTATTATACCAAAGAAATACAAAACAAGTGTCGATGACACACGGCTAGCACACGTGCCAATTATGGATGAGAATCCTTTATTTGGACGGCCAGCTATGTGTTGTTGTCATTAACCGATTGAAAACAGGGTTATTATCCGTGGCTTTTACCGTATTGTGTCGAATAATAAGACGGGGCTTTTTTCAGATTATTTTCTTTTTTCATCTGAAAAGGGGGCGACGTCTTATTTTGGGGGTCTAGACTTTTAAAACGTCATACATTCACAACAACAGATCGCGCCAAAAACAAGTTCCCCAAGCGAGCCACGGTCCTTCTCTCTGCATCTGCATCACGCACGCACACACACACACACGCACACACACACACACACATTTACATTTAGTCATTTAGCTGAAACGCTTTTATCCAAAGCGACTTACAAGTTCTGTACGACAAGTCATCAGGAAGGATACAACTCTATCAGCTGAGTAACAATGTTCATCAAAGTGTTGAGTGCTACAGTGTAGGTTAGTTTATTAGGACAAGTGCATGATGACAGTAAGGTTAGTTAGGGTTAGATTATTATTTTTTCATTTCAGATAAACACAAAACACACACACACAGCAACAGGCACCACATACACAGCCTATTGTTTGAATCAATGTGTTTAATAAAATAACATTGTACCTAAATATGATAGAAATAACAGCCTACATTGAATGATTTATTGAATTATTTTCAAAGAAAACTATTTTCTTTATAATAAAAAAAAAATTGGTGTTTAAAAAAGTATTTTTCCAAAAATGAGTCGTGAAAATTAGGGTCACCTTATATTGGGACCGATACAGTCGTTCCTTTTGCGCAAATGAACAATAAAGACGGACGTCAAAACAACGGTGACCAATGTCAACCTAGAGTGCCGTAGAGGTCACATGAAAGTCGCACGCTGAGGTCGCGTCGCAGAGAAATCAGACCTGTATCCAGTGGCCAGAATCAGAATTGAAAAGATCAGATTCGGGGGCGCCCTTGTGGCGCATACCATAACCATAGTGCCTCGCGCACCTACGCGGCCGACCCGGGTTCGATCCCAGCACCCGACGTTATTTGTCGCATGTCCTCCCCACCTCTCCTCCCGTTCGCCCTCTCCTCTGTCGGTCCTGCGTGGCCAAGAAAAGCTGTAAAAATGCTATGAAAAAAAAAAAAAAAAAAATCCCTGTGCGATTTGTGCTGCTCACACCGTCATGAAATAATCAGATCCGAGTCACGTACACTTTCTGTAGAAATGTACTATTTTATTTGATCTTACCCCATTGACATCTTATTTAGTTTATCGTACTACTACTTATTGCACACACACACACCCTGCACTGCACCTCATCATGCACGTATATACACGCAAGATACTTTCTGTAAATAATTTACTATTATTTTATCTTATTTAATTTTTTATTGTGATGTTACTACTACTACTACTACCTATTGTTACCAATCCATTCTTAATTATTTTTATCCATTATCCTCACTTTTTCCCCGTATTTTTCTCCCATCCCAATTTAGTCGTTGTGCCAATTCCCTTCCTGGTCGTTGCGCGCATTTCCCCCCCCACTGTCGGCCTGGGGAGGGTGAAGACTATCACATGCCTCCTCCGATACATGTGGAGTCAGCCAGCCGCTTCTTTTCACCTGGCAGCGAGGGCTCTCACTGGGTGAGGTGTAACGCGTGGGAGGATCACACTACCTCCCCCAGATCCCTTCCTCGCTGAGCCTGCGCCCCGACCGACCTGTAGGAGTCGCTGTTTACAACGACCAGGACACACACCCCACCGGCTTCCCACCCGCTAACACTGCCAATCGTGTTAGTAGGGACGACTGACCAAGCCGGAGGCACCGCTGACAGCTGGATTCCATCCCAGAGTCTCTGCGGTGGTAGGCAAGTGCTTAGTCCACTGCGCTACCCGGCCGCGCCCCTATTGTTACCATTCTTGTATTGATTGATGTTTCTTAATAGTGCACTCTTGAGTCTGAGCTGTATAATGCCGTCTGTGTAATGACAATAAAGACTCTAGAAATGTTCTATTCTATTCTTCTACTTTAAGCTGGTATAACAGCTATTTTCACAGTCATGACAGCACTTACTGACATACTTATGTTAATGCTATTCATGTGAGCAGAGTGGCTGGGCGGGTGGTAGGGGGGGCTATTGTTCACGCCCAGCCCAAACCGGCACAAGTGTTACATGTTGGCCTTTCTTTGAGAGCCGCTTTCGCAGCTTTAACCCTTTCACTGCCACACGACAGCCGGTTAACCCTTTCACTGTGACAATACAGAAGGTTGGCCCTTTACTATCACACAACC
This sequence comes from Notolepis coatsorum, assembly GCF_963971535.1. Classification (NCBI taxonomy): domain Eukaryota; kingdom Metazoa; phylum Chordata; class Actinopteri; order Aulopiformes; family Paralepididae; genus Notolepis; species Notolepis coatsorum. The sequence goes on along the minus strand of NW_028173821.1, from coordinate 139,578 downwards.
GACGGCGATGCTACGCAGTGAAAGGGTTTATCACTTAGAGAGAAAAAAAAGGCTGTTTTACAAGATTAAAATGGGCACATCTCCTTCAAACATTCTCAGATTTCAACGTACGTCACATCATTTGAACGCTTACATTCTGTACTTTGACAATCTGGAAAGAGAAAATGGGAGACAAGCACTTCGAACTGCAATTTCTGTATGAAAAGTGCTATACAAATAAAGTTATTATTATTATTATCGATGGTCTGACAATCGATGGTCGCGGTCACATTATGAGTACAGTGTGAACCTGGCCTCTGTGACTTTAAGAGTTGCTTTGTGAGGTCTGCTTAACCCTTTCACTACCACACTACAGAAGGTTAACCCTTTCACTACCACACTACAGAAGGTTAACCCTTTCACTACCACACTACAGAAGGTTAACCTTTCACTACCACACTACAGAAGGTTAACCCTTTCACTACCACACTACAGAAGGTTAACCCTTTCACTACCACACTACAGAAGGTTAACCTTTCACTACCACACTACAGAAGGTTAACCTTTCACTACCACACTACAGAAGGTTAACCCTTTCACGACCACACTACAGAAGGTTAACCCTTTCACTACCACACTACAGAAGGTTAACCCTTTCACTACCACACTACAGAAGGTTAACCTTTCACGACCACACTACAGAAGGTTAACCTTTCACTACCACACTACAGAAGGTTAACCCTTTCACTACCACACTACAGAAGGTTAACCCTTTCACTACCACACTACAGAAGGTTAACCCTTTCACTACCACACTACAGAAGGTTAACCATTTCACTACCACGGTTAACCGTCTGTATTGCCGCAGTGAAAGGGTTAATAGACCTTTTCATAGCCGCTCCATCTGGGGGGGGGGGGGGGGGGGGGGGGGCAGGTCTATGTCCAGTCGTGGTGTTTGGTTAATACAATAGCTGGCAGGAACTAAACCTGGGCCCCCCCCCCCCCCCCCCCCGCTGAGGTCATGTGACGTGTGGACAGGTAATGAGCCTCGTGCGAATGCCAGAAAACACACCGAAAACAGTTATGCCCCCTTTCCACTGCATGGTACCTACTCTACTCTACTCTGCATTTTCGGTTTTCCATTACCAAAATACCTGGTACCTGGTACTTTTTGGGTACTTTTTTAGTACCGGCTTTGTCGAGGTTCCAAGCTGGTAGAACTGGTACCAGAAAAGTGACGTGAAACACTGCAGACCACTGATTGGTCAGAAGAGAGAAGCGTCACACGTTGGAGCGTCCTGCACAAAACACAACACGCCATCTTTATTTAGCCTTGCGTAGGATTTCTTATTTGTTTGCAGCAGGAACAAGTGCAATAAACAAAAAAGGATCCATTCACTGTGTATTCTGCCTCATTTATTGATGAAACAAAACCAACATCAACACAATTTACCACAGAGCGGAGAGTTTAGTCTCACAAAAAGATCGCTGATTTGTTAAGCTTGTTGTTAGCTTACGTGCTAATGTGATTGCGTTTTACCATGGCTAGGGTACATAGCGTGATCAATATAACTCGCTATTGATTGTTTGTACTAGTAACGTTAATGCTAGTAGAATAGACACAACGTGAGGTAATCATCCATTTTAAACCGGTTATTACCTAATGCTAACGTTAGCAGATAGACACGAGAGGTAACGTTAATGTTAGTAGAATAGACACGAGAGGTAACGTTAACGTTAGCAGAATAGACACGATAGGTAACGTTAACGTTAGCAGAATAGACACGAGAGGTAACGTTAACGTTAGCAGAATAGACACACCGAGAGTCTGGTTAATGTTGTTATTGATTGATTGATTGAAACTGTGTTTACTCTGGCTTGCTCCAAGCCCTCACGGACATAGCTATGCTCACGGAGCTCTCACGCTGTACGCCAGCCGGGCTGGGCGATATGGAAAAAAATCATATCGCGATAACGATATGATAATGTTATCATATTTCTCGATATCGATACTGTAATTATCGAATTGTTATAAGTATTAATGTTTTTTTTTTTTTTTTTAACAACAGATCTATGTTTATTTTGCAGCAATTCTTTGTCGTTGCCGCCATCTTTAGTGTTACATCCCCTCACACTCCAGTTCTCAGGCTGCAGCTGGTTTAAAAGCTAAAGTAAACCGGCTTCTCTGCTGGCTGTGGCTCCAGGGGAGTTGAACAGTTCTGGCTCTGCTAGTTTATTTTCGATATTTTGGCGCTTTTTTGGCGGACAAACCACCGCACATGTGCACCGTGACTCATGACTGGAGTCTAGCTCTGCTAGCACACATAGCCTACTGTGTACAGACGGTTTCAAACTGTATTTTAAATTACTTTAAGTTGCAGGCAAGAAAGACAAGTCTGTCCACTGTCTCTGGTTTTAAAACTGCCCTGTTGCAGGTCACAAAAAAAAAAAAAAAAAAAAAAAGATACAAAAAAAAACGATTTTTCGATTTTTTTTTAATTTCGATATTCAAGTTCAAGTTCAAGTTCAAGTTCTTTAATAGTTGTCATACAGAAGTACAGAATACTTTCATACAAAATGCTTCTTACTGTTACGCTCCAGAGACTGTGCTAGACAAGATAGTATCAAATAACATAGTATAGCATGGAATTTAGAAGTAGAAAATGAGGTCACAGTGTTCAGTATAGACATTATGTATATGTATTCGATATCGATTATTAAAATATATCGCGATATTTATCGTTATCGTTATATCGCCCAGCCCTACGCCAGCGGCCCCGCCTCCCCACACGGAGACACACGGAGTAATTAGTACCTGCAGTGGAAAACGAACGAAGTACCAGGTACCTAAAGCGAGTAGAGTAGGGTCGAGTCGAGTAGGTACTATGCAGTGGAAAAGAGGCATTATAGTCACTCCTGTTCTAGCGCGTACGGGTCGGAGAACACCGGGCCAACGTCAACAACACGCCCGGCGACGAGTCCGACACGAGATCCGCCTTGAAAAACGCTGTGAAAGAAGAGAGTCGAGAGCCAGAACTAACAAAAGAGGCTGTCTGTCCCCCGGCGACCCGGCCCGGTTCACTCAGGCCTGGCTGGTCCTGGGGGGGGCATGAAGAGAAGCTGGTGTTGAAAAGGAAGGCGAGGAACGGGGGACACAGGAGGAACGCTTTGCCGTCATCGGCGATGTTCCCTTTTAAGACCGCTTTGCTTTTTCCAGCACATCGTGTCAAATAAGTGTCAAGAGTCGGACTACACAACATGTGTTGACTGTTACACTTCACTGGTACGTGTGTGTGTGTGTGTGTGTGTGTGTGTGCGTGCGCGTGCGCGTGTGTGCGTGTGTGTGTGTGTGTGTGCGTGTGTGTGTGCGTGCGTGTGTGTGTGTTCGTGTGTGTGTGTGTGTGCGTGTGCGTGTTCGTGTGTGTGTGTGTGTGTGTGTGTGTGTGTGTGTGTGTTCGTGTGTGTGTGTGTGTGTGCGTGTGCGTGTGCGTGTGCGTGTTTTAGAGTGTTTGTGTGGATTAGCCTACTTTCAGGAAGTGATTGTGACTGGGGCTGGAAGGTCTACAGTATGAAAGGAATCCTTTCATCAACGATGTTGTTGTTGTTGTTGTTGTTGTAGTTGTTTTTTTAAGATGTGAAGCACCTCTATAATTGGCAGTGTCACCCACTCACTCACTCACCCACTCACTCACTCACTCACTCACTCACTCACTCACTCTCTCACTCTCTCCAGTCAGTTTATTTATAGCTTATCTGGGTTATAGTTTAGTTTATCGTTATAGTTTGTATAGATAGAATATACGTTGTAAATTGTAAAAACGGTGACAATAAAATAATCAGAATCAGAACGCTTCACATCTATGACCCGTTCTGTGGCTTGGCTTATTTTTTCATTCAAAATTGACCGACTCTGAATCTGCTAATAAGTCTTTCTGAGACACAGTCGTCACGAGCGACAGGGTCAGTGTGTCCCCCTGGCGGCATCCTGGTTGCCTAGCAACACGAGGTAAACACAGGTGTTGTGTGTGTGTGTGTGTGTGTCTGTGTGTCTGTGTCTGTGTGTGTGTGTGTGTGTCTGTGCAGCACCTGATGTGTGTGTGTGTGTGTGCAGCACCTGATGTGTGTGTGTGTGTGTGTGTGTACCTGATGTGTGTGTGTGTGTACCTGATGTGTGTGTGTGTGTGTGTGCAGCACCTGATGTGTGTCTGTGTGTGTGTGGTGCAGCACCTGATGTGTGTGTGTGTGTGTGTGTGTGTGTGTGTGTGTGCATGCGTGCGTGTGTGTGCGTGTGTGTGTGTACCTGATGTGTGTGTGTGTGTGTGTGTGTGTGTGTATGTGTGTGTGTACCTGATGTGTGTGTGTGTGTACCTGATGTGTGTGTGTGTACCTGATGTGTGTGTGTGTGTGTGTGTGTGTGTGTGTGTGTGTGTGTGTGTGTGTGTGTGTGTACCTGATGTGTGTGTGTGTGTGTGTGTGTGTGTGTGTGTGTGTGTGTGTACCTGATGTGTGTGGCTGGTAGAGACTCCAGCTGACGGGACAGGAACAGCTCTCTGTGTCTCAGCTGGTGTTTCTGTTTCTCTGGGAGGTCCATCATCTCTGGGTTCTCCATCTCGTCCTCCAGCTCTCCTGCAGGGGGGGGCGCGGGTCAGAGGTCAGGGGGGGGGGCACGGGTCAGAGGTCAGGGGGCACGGGTCAGAGGGCACGGGTCAGAGGTCAGGGCTCACACACACATATACATATATAATATGTCCAGGTGTAGTTGTAACGGTGTAGAAGGGTGGGTCTGAGGTAAAGTGTTGTTCCGGAGCTGTGGAGAGCATCCTGACTGGAAACATCACTGCCTGGTATGGAAACAGCACGGCACAGGACAAGAAGGCACTCCAGAGAGTGGTGCGCTCAGCAGAGCGTACTACGGGTATTGCACTACCACCCCTGCAGGTCTTATATAACAAGAGGTGCAAATCCAGAGCCTGTAGAATAATAAAGGACCCTCACCACCCCAACAACAGCCCGTTCATGCTGCTGCGGTCAGGCAAGCACCTCCGTATACGTGCAACAAGAACTGAGAGACTAAGGCTCAGCTTCTTCCCTCAGGCCATCAGGACAATGAACACTGATCTCTCCACACACATGAACACACACACACATCCTCACTTGAACTCTCTCACACACCCCCACACACAAACACTACAAAAAAGTCACTTTAAAAACATAACTGTATATTTGAACATTATTGTATATAGTACTCATTACCTTTATTTTTAAGCTTAGCATTGTATTATATTCGTATTACTTTTTTTCATGTCTATTTTATTATCCATCTATTTTATTATTCTATTTTATTATTTGTATTTTTGCACAATCAAGGCGGGCATGGCCACCTTAATTTCACTGCATGTCTTGTGTATGTATGTGACAAATAAATCTCTAATGTAACGTTAGCTGAGGTAGCAACAGTAATCAACAGTAATGTATGTAACTTATGTAACGTTAGCTGAGGTAGCAACAGTAATCAGTAGTAATGTATGTAACTTATGTAACGTTAGCTGAGGTAGCAACAGTAATCAGTAGTAATGTATGTAACTTATGCAACATTAGCTGAGGTAGCAACAGTAATCAGTGGTAATGTATGTAACTTATGTAACGTTAGCTGAGGTAGCAACAGTAATCAGTGGTAATGTATGTAACTTATGTAACGTTAGCTGAGGTAGCAACAGTAATCAGTAGTAATGTATGTAACTTATGTAACGTTAGCTGAGGTAGCAACAGTAATCAGTAGTAATGTATGTAACTTATGTAACGTTAGCTGAGGTAGCAACAGTAATCAGTGGTAATATATGTAACTTATGTAACGTTAGCTGAGGTAGCAACAGTAATCAGTAGTAATGTATGTAACTTATGTAACATTAGCTGAGGTAGCAACAGTAATCAGTGGTAATGTATGTAACTTATGTAACGTTAGCTGAGGTAGCAACAGTAATCAATGGTAATGTATGTAACTTATGTAACATTAGCTGAGGTAGCAACAGTAGTCAGTGGTAATGTATGTAACTTATGTAACGTTAGCTGAGGTAGCAACAGTAATCAATGGTAATGTATGTAACTTATGTAACGTTAGCTGAGGTAGCAACAGTAATCAATGGTAATGTATGTAACTTATGTAACATTAGCTGAGGTAGCAACAGTAATCAGTAGTAATGTATGTAACTTATGTAACGTTAGCTGAGGTAGCAACAGTAATCAGTGGTAATGTATGTAACTTATGTAACGTTAGCTGAGGTAGCAACAGTAATCAGTAGTAATGTATGTAACTTATGTAACGTTAGCTGAGGTAGCAACAGTAATCAGTGGTAATGTATGTAACTTATGTAACGTTAGCTGAGGTAGCAACAGTAATCAGTAGTAATGTATGTAACTTATGTAACGTTAGCTGAGGTAGCAACAGTAATCAGTGGTAATGTATGTAACTTATGTAACGTTAGCTGAGATAGCAACAGTAATCAGTGGTAATGTATGTAACTTATGTAACGTTAGCTGAGGTAGCAACAGTAATCAGTGGTAATGTATGTAACTTATGTAACGTTAGCTGAGGTAGCAACAGTAATCAGTAGTAATGTATGTAACTTATGTAACGTTAGCTGAAGGTAGCAACAGTAATCAGTAGTAATGTATGTAACTTATGTAACGTTAGCTGAGGTAGCAACAGTAATCAGTAGTAATGTATGTAACTTATGTAACGTTAGCTGAGGTAGCAACAGTAATCAGTGGTAATGTGTGTAACTTATGTAACGTTAGCTGAGGTAGCAACAGTAATCAGTAGTAATGTATGTAACTTATGTAACGTTATCTGAGGTAGCAACAGTAATCAGTGGTAATGTATGTAACTTATGTAACGTTAGCTGAGGTAGCAACAGTAATCAGTGGTAATGTATGTAACTTATGTAACGTTAGCTGAGGTAGCAACAGTAATCAGTGGTAATGTATGTAACTTATGTAACGTTAGCTGAGGTAGCAACAGTAATCAGTGGTAATGTGTGTAACTTATGTAACGTTAGCTGAGGTAGCAACAGTAATCAGTGGTAATGTATGTAACTTATGTAACGTTAGCTGAGGTAGCAACAGTAATCAGTGGTAATGTATGTAACTTATGTAACGTTAGCTGAGGTAGCAACAGTAATCAGTAGTAATGTATGTAACTTATGTAACGTTAGCTGAGGTAGCAACAGTAATCAGTGGTAATGTATGTAACTTATGTAACGTTAGCTGAGGTAGCAACAGTAATCAATGGTATCGCTTGTTGCTCCCTGTGCACTTTATAATCTGTGTACAAACCGCCACGCCTCGCGTTTGAGCGTCCAATGTGACCACAGCCTAATAAAAATACATCTAAATTACACCTGTGTGTGGGTTCTACCTTCAAATCATGTTCTGCACTTAACCCAGAACCCCCTGTCGATAGCCAATCTTTCCCCATGAGGAGTGTTGCCATAAGAGAGGGGGAACAGGGGGGTGGCTGTAAAGGCTGGTCGTTAGGTTGATCGAGTTGATTGGAGGGTGATTGCTCCTTATGGATCAGCCAGGTGTCTGAGTCACTCTATTCGAATTAGAAGCTGCTGCTGAGCTACTCCTGTCCAATCAGCTCTCCTCACATCAGGGGGGGGGGGGGGGGGTAACCAGAGAGGAGGGGGTGGGGCAGAGATGGAGGGAAGAGAAAGAGACAGAAGGGAGAGGGACTGTGAGAGATGGAGACGGGGGGAGAGAGAATCGAGAACAATTATGAAGAAGAAGAAAAGAGAGCGAGAGGGAGAGAGAAACTTTTGTATTTTTATTTTATTTATTTATTGAATTGTTTGTATTGTGCAACGCTTTGACAATATTGCCTCTAAACATCCATGACAATGAAGCTACTTGAATTGAATTGAGAGAGAGCGAAAGAGAGATAGAGAGAGGAAGAGAGATAGAGAGACAGACAAAGAGAGAGAGAGAGAGAGCTATAGAGAAAGCTAGGATGAACAGAGTCTAAAGAAAAGAGTGATGAGCAAGAGAAAGACAAACAGACACAGAAAGACTGAGGCCATGTTTAGACGGAGAGAGTCCTAACAGAAACCGCAAAAGTCGTCTTGCGTCTCACTTTTAATGTTGCGTTTAGACTAGTGTTTTGGGATGGAATTCTGCGTGCAGACGAGGCTGTAAAGACTCGAGACGACGGAGCCCCGCTGTCACACGATTGGCGCAGATGTCCCATGACCAGAAACGTCAGTGGCCAATCAGATCGCCTCAGGTCGTTGAGACAACCAGACGTGCTGTGAAGACCCGCCCTACTCTGCCTCTGATTCGCAGACTGTGGGTGGGGGAATGTGATTGGACCAAAGCAGAGTCACTCACAGACAGTGGCTCCAGTCACTAATAGTTGTGATAGCCGCGGGACAGATTCTTGTGTATTTAAAAGTACTGCCAATGTAGCCTTCAGGTGATAGTATTGTATATTGTATAGTATTGTATATTATATGGTAACTCAGAACATTGTACATATGTCTATACCGAACACTGTGACCTCATTTTTCTTCTTCTAAATTACATGCTATATTATGTTATTTGATACTATCTTGTCTAGCACAGTCTCTGGAGCGTAACAGTAAGAAGCATTTTGTATGAAAGTATTCTGTACTTCTGTATGACAACTATTAAAGAACTTGAACTTGAACTTGAACTTGAACTTGATCGCCATGGATAGAATCAGACTTAGTTTACGCTTCTAGGCTACTGGCGTCTGGCGCATGCCTGTGATGCCTGTGACGTAAGCAGTACGCGCGACGAGAGCCTTGACAACCCTTTCGTCATAGTTTTATGCGGTTTGACTGTTTAGATCAGGGGTCAGCAACCTTTTTGACATGGAGTGCCTGTTTGAAATATAGTTGTAACTAGTGTGCCTCAACAATATTCCATGCATCGTAATTTTTTTCTTCTCATAATCAGGTCTTTTTAATGATAATTTTTACATTATTACATCATTATTGTTATTGTTATTATTAACAATATTATTATGATGGTTGTATCAACCCTAAATCTGAGTTGGGGGGGGGGGGGGGGGGAATGCAATGCAGACAAACAGCTGCATACAGTGCGACCATTTCACTCACATTTGCCCATTCATTTTTGGACACATCACACACCATCGGTGTGTGTGTACTGTACGTGTGCTGTCATAGCTCCACCTACAGGCCTAATGGAGAACACCAGGAGAACACCATGATGTGAATGGAGGGTGAATTGTGAGGTATATTGTGTAAATAAGTTTTGATTGATCGCAAGACTACACTGTAAAAAAAAATTATTAGTTACCAGAACTTAAAAATATTGAGTTCAGTTACTGTGCATTAAGGTTTTCAGTTTTCAATCCATAATAAGTTAACAGAAAAATAAGTACACAACTACATTATTTCAACCTAATAAAACTATGTTTATTGTCATTGTTTTAAGAACACAAGTTGACTTGGTAATACTCACATTTTGAGTAAAAAAATGGCTTTTAACATGTGCAATGTTCAATGAAATAGAAAAATAAATAATACAATTTGTTGATTAATCCCACTGGTCACAATGGTGACCGTAATAATGTTTTTGTTATAAGGCTCTGCAAATGTTACTGAATGATGTAGCAATGTATTTCCAGCTAAATTGAAATAATAAACAAATAAAGGGTCTCAATTAAATATGTGGAAGTAAAAAGAACCTGTGGGATGATTTCAACAAGATAAATGCGACAACAGTGCAAAATAGTTCACTATAATATTTCAAAGCAAAAAAAAAAAAAAAAAAAATTAAATAATATTTTTTATTTTTTTTATTTTTTTTTAGTGCTGCCCCCTGTGCCTATGCAAATGCCCCCGCGTGCCTATGCAGGCACGCGTGCCTAGGGTTGCCTACCCCTGGTTTAGATGATAGCGCAAAGGTTTATCGTTTCTAGGAATTCCACCAGGAAGGTGGTCTCACTTTTTTGCGGATTCTCCCCGTAAAAACGCTGTTGCCGGTATGAACAAAAGGCACATCCGAAAAAAATATTTTTGCCGATTCACCTGCTAGCGTTTCCGTCTAAACAGGGCCTGAGAGACAGACATAGAGAGACAGACAACCAACGCTGTTGCCGTATGAACAAAAGGCACATCGAAAAAAATATTTTTGCGATTCACCTGCTAGCGTTTCCGTCTAAACAGGGCCTGAGAGACAGACATAGAGAGACAGACAACCCAACAGAGAGAGAGAGAGAGAGAGAGAGAGAGAGAGAGAGAGAGAGAGAGAGAGAGAGAGAGAGAGAGGAGAGAGAGAGAGAGAGAATTGAATTTGAATGGAAAATTGAGAGAGAGAGATTATGTTATTAATCATTTGCTTTGGCAACATGTACAAGTTGCGTCATGCCAATAAAGCCATTTGAATTGAATTAAATTGAATTGAATTGAATTGAGAGGAGAGAGAGCAGAGACAGGAAGGGGGCAGAGAGAGAGAGACAGGAAGGGGGCAGAGAGAGAGAGAGAGAGAGAGACAGGAAGGGGGCAGAGAGAGAGAGAGAGAGAGAGAGAGAGAGAGAGAGAGAGAGAGAGAGAGAGAGAGAGACAGACAGACAGACAGACGCAGACAGAATCAGAGACAGACAGACAGGAGGCAGAACAAAAGCAATCAGGGGATTTTTCAGGAGAGAGATGTGTGGCCAAAATCAATAAGTACTCCTTCTGCCTCTGTCTCTCCGTCTCCCTCCCTCTCTCCCTCCCTCCCTCTCTCCCTCCTCCCTCCCTCCCTCCCTCTCTCCCCTCCCTCCCTCCCTCCTCTCAGTGTGAGCGCACAGGCAAACAGCATAACAGGCTCACCTCCCATCTCCCCCCTAACATGAAAACAACAAAATATAGGCCCATTACGAGAAGAACGACAACATGCTGTGAAAGATACAAGTGGATCTAGCGGGGGGAGGGGGGGGGGGGGGGCAGAGAGATGACGATAACAAGGGAGGAGGAGGAGGAGGAGGAGAATGAGGTGGTGGAGGAGGAGAGTGACGCACGAATCCCACCGGGCGCGGGCCGCGGGCGTGAGGGCGATCAGAGTTCCACTTTGCTCCCATGTTAACCCTTTCACTGCCACACGACAGAAGGTTAGCCCTTTACTATCACACAACCGACGGCGATGCTCCATCATTAGCATCATTAGCTCCGCAATGCGTGGTAGTAAAGGGCTAACCTTCTGTATTGTCACAGTGAACGGGTCAACCGGCTGTCGTGTGGCAGTGAAAGGGTTGGCGTCGCGTTCCCACCAGGGAAGCGAATAAAATGATTTGGTTGGAGTCAGAGGCGGGCGCCACACGACCAGAGGGGGAGGGGCAGACAGTCAGAGGCGGGCGCCACACGACAGAGGGGGAGGGGCAGACAGTCAGAGGGTGGGCCACACGACCAGAGGGGGAGGGGCAGACAGTCAGAGGCGTGGGCCACACGACCAGAGGGGAGGGCAGACAGTCAGAGGCGTGGGCCACACGACCAGAGGGGGGGGCAGACAGTCAGAGGCGTGGGCCACACGACCAGAGGGGGAGGGCAGACAGTCAGAGGCGTGGGCCACACGACCAGAGGGGGAGGGGCAGACAGTCAGAGGGGAGGGCAGACAGTCAGAGGGGGAGGGGCAGACAGTCAGAGGGGGAGGGGCAGACAGTCAGAGGGGTGGGCCACAGCACCAGAGGGGGAGGGCAGACAGTCAGAGGGGGAGGGCAGACAGTCAGAGGGGGAGGGGCAGACAGTCAGAGGGGGAGGGGCAGACAGTCAGAGGGGTGGGCCACACGACCAGAGGGGAGGGGCAGACAGTCAGAGGGGGAGGGGCAGACAGACAGAGGGGAGGGGCAGACAGACAGAGGGGGAGGGGCAGACAGACAGAGGGGGAGGGGCAGACAGTCAGAGGGGTGGGCCAACACCAGAGGGGAGGGGCAGACAGTCAGAGGGAGGGGCAGACAGTCAGAGGGGGAGGGGCAGACAGACAGAGGGGGAGGGCAGACAGACAGAGGGGAGGGGCAGACAGACAGAGGGGGAGGGGCAGACAGTCAGAGGCGTGGGCCACACGACCAGAGGGGAGGGGCAGACAGACAGAGGGGGAGGGGCAGACAGACAGAGGCGGGCGCCACACGACCAGAGGGGGGGGCAGACAGACAGAGGGGGAGGGGCAGACAGACAGAGGCGGGCGCCACACGACCAGAGGGGGAGGGGCAGACAGACAGAGGCGGGCGCCACACGACCAGAGGGGGAGGGCAGACAGACAGAGGGGAGGGGCAGACAGTCAGAGGCGTGGGCCACGACAGGGGGAGGGGCAGACAGTCAGAGGGGGAGGGGCAGACAGACAGGGGGAGGGGCAGACAGACAGAGGGGGAGGGGCAGACAGACAGAGGCGGGCGCCACCCGACGTGAATACACTCCATATCTGCATTATTAGTTATTATTACCACACATATAGATGTTGTCCAACCAGCTAATGTGCTGTATGTTCTTTCCAATACAAATAAACCATATAGGATGTTCGATATTGCTTTTTTTACCGATACCGATGTACCGTTATTGTCCAACTCTTAATTTCCGATAACGATATCAACCGATACCTGCGGGGTTCCAACCCCCCCCCCCCCCCCCCCCCCAAAAAACTGAATAATTTCAGGTAATTAACATTACATATCTCTTGTTGTGGAATTAACAACATTATGCATACTTTTGACAATAAATAAATAAAAGAATGTGTTCTTACTTGCCTGGGTAAATAAAGGTTAAACCGATACCGATATTTTCCGATATTACATTTTAATGCCAATATTGGCCGATAATATCGGACATCCCTAAAAACCATACTATACTTTTTCAGGAGTACAGTCACACTGATCAGCATTCTAAAATTAATTCTAACATTCTAATTAATTATATAATAACTGGATGCAAAATAGACAATTGAACACTGGAACTGTAATCTTTAAAAAATCTTCAAACGGGGACTGACTTCGCATATAGACTACTAGGCATTGACAGCTGTTCCAATGTAAACGTGCCTTCTTCCTCCTCCTCCGTGCGCTTTCGCCCGCTCTGAAGTCGGACTCGGTGTGGACGGCCGCGCGCGCTGTTCTCATGCTTACGCCCGCGCATGGTGGCATTTGTGCGTGAGGTGGTGGAGGAGGTCCAGGTGGTATGTTGCCAATTGATTTCGCTCGACTAACGTTAGCGAGATTGGCCTACGTTCCATAATCATGAAAGTGTGGTGCCGAAGGATAGGAGTCTGAGGCGGGGTGTCGAACGACAACGCTAATCATTTATTAAACATCAACTCAATGTCAACAACACCCTGGTCACTTGCTAGCTAACAGGAACTTGTTTGCCGACAGGAAAGTAACAAACAATACGCTCCGTGCGGAACTCTTATCCCCGACACATAGTTCCGTGGGTGACTTATGTTGATCCGCCACAAAAGATGGAATTGTTTAAAATGTATGTTTAATCCAGTAAGAATAGTACTAGGCTATATATAACATACATCTGAGCAAGTAGATTACATTAACAAAACGTATTGCCCTTTTGACATGTAGCCTACACATATTCATAATCATGAGACAGTTCATCAGACAGTTCCCTCTGTGTGTAATACAGACAGTCTTCACACATTCATAAATAACACTTACAGAAAAGCTGATTGTGCACTGTAATAAAATGACATGTTCAATGGATTTAATTTTTTTTACCGAATACCGTGAAACCGTGGTATTTTTGCCCACGGTCATCATCATACCATCAACATGTCATACCGGCACATGCCTAGTTGTTAGCAGGACTGGAGAGACTGGAGGGGGAGAGAGGCTGACTCGTGACTAGGGCTGCAACAAATGACTATTTTGGTAGTCGACTAATCTGTCGATTATTTTTTCGATTAGTCGACTAATTGAAAAACTATATTTATAAAAAGAAAAAAAAATTTAACTACCTATCTTTGTGAAAGTGGCTTCTCAGCTCTGGTCCAGCTGAAGACAGAGCAGAGGAACAGATTGGACATTGAGCACGACCTCAGAGTTGCTTTGAGACTCTTGTCAGGACCAAACAACATCCCCAGTTATCCCATTAGTTCCCCCAAACTTACTGTCGGTCTGTTATGTTAAGCTAAGAAGTCTTCAGCTGGACCAGAGCTGAGAAGCCACTTTCACAAAGATAGGTAGTGCAAAAAAAAAAAAAAAAAAAAAAAAATATATATATATATATATATATATATATATTTTTTTTTAATGACTAATCGACGCAACAATATCTCGTCGACGATTTTTCATAATCGACGATCGACTAATCGTTGCAGCCCTACTCGTCACTAAACCGTCAACTGATTCTGCTCATAGCTGCCTATCGCTGGTATGAGAGCTCTCAGTCTTCCACGCTGACAACGTAACGTTAAAGGTGCTGTAAGACTAGTATTTCTTTCTTTGTTAAAGTAAGTGGTCAACATGTTAAAATAATAGCTCTACATTCCGACAGTCATCACTGATATAGAGTGTCTGGTCAGTAACATGGGTCTCTCAGTCCCTCCACTCTGCAGTAAACAGTCATCACTGATATATAGTGTCTGGTCAGTAACATGGGTCTCTCAGTCCCTCCACTCTGCAGTAAACAGCCATCACTGATATAGAGTGTCTGGTCAGTAACATGGGTCTCTCAGTCCCTCCTGCTCTGCAGTAAACAGTCATCACTGATATATAGTGTCTGGTCAGTAACATGGGTCTCCCAGTCCCTCCACTCTGCAGTAAACAGTCATCACTGATATATAGTGTCTGGTCAGTAACATGGGTCTCCCAGTCCCTCCACTCTGCAGTAAACAGACATCACTGATATAGAGTGTCTGGTCAGTAACATGGGTCTCTCAGTCCCTCCACTCTGCAGTAAACAGCCATCACTGATATAGAGTGTCTGGTCAGTAACATGGGTCTCCCAGTCCCTCCACTCTGCAGTAAACAGCCATCACTGATATAGAGTGTCTGGTCAGTAACATGGGTCTCTCAGTCCCTCCACTCTGCAGTAAACAGCCATCACTGATATAGAGTGTCTGGTCAGTAACATGGGTCTCTCAGTCCCTCCACTCTGCAGTAAACAGCCATCACTGATATATAGTGTCTGGTCAGTAACATGGGTCTCTCAGTCCCTCCACTCTGCAGTAAACAGCCATCACTGATATAGAGTGTCTGGTCAGTAACATGGGTCTCTCAGTCCCTCCACTCTGCAGTAAACAGACATCACTGATATAGAGTGTCTGGTCAGTAACATGGGTCTCTCAGTCCCTCCACTCTGCAGTAAACAGCCATCACTGATATATAGTGTCTGGTCAGTAACATGGGTCTCTCAGTCCCTCCACTCTGCAGTAAACAGTCATCACTGATACAGAGTGTCTGGTCAGTAACATGGGTCTCTCAGTCCCTCCTGCTCTGCAGTAAACAGCCATCACTGATATAGAGTGTCTGGTCAGTAACATGGGTCTCCCAGTCCCTCCACTCTGCAGTAAACAGCCATCACTGATATAGTGTCTGGTCAGTAACATGGGTCTCTCAGTCCCTCCACTCTGCAGTAAACAGCCATCACTGATATAGTGTCTGGTCAGTAACATGGGTCTCTCAGTCCCTCCTGCTCTGCAGTAAACAGCCATCACTGATATAGAGTGTCTGGTCAGTAACATGGGTCTCCCAGTCCCTCCACTCTGCAGTAAACAGCCATCACTGATATAGAGTGTCTGGTCAGTAACATGGGTCTCTCAGTCCCTCCACTCTGCAGTAAACAGTCATCACTGATACAGAGTGTCTGGTCAGTAACATGGGTCTCTCAGTCCCTCCACTCTGCAGTAAACAGCCATCACTGATACAGAGTGTCTGGTCAGTAACATGGGTCTCTCAGTCCCTCCTGCTCTGCAGTAAACAGGAAATACATGTTCTGGTATCCCGTTCCCACTTTATGCAATCAGGAGAGAGAACTCCACATTGTAAAAATTGTTCGACAAAAAATGTAAGCTCGTTTTAAGCAAATGTGTCATTGAAACAAGTAAAAACAATCTGCCAGTTGTAGTAAGCACATTTGGCTTGGCGATATTTCTTGAGATAAGTAAAAACATCTAGGGTTCTCTCCTGATAAAGTGGGAAGGGATACCAGAAAATGTATGTACCGTTTACTGCGGAGCGGAGAGACCCATGTTACTGACCACTAGACTCTATATCAGTGATGGCTGTTGGAATGCAGAGCTAATTAATACTTATTTTAACAAAAAAAAAAAAAAAACACTTACAGTACCTTTAAATTCGACCGGCAACAGAGTTGGTTATACCGAGGCTGGGCGATTCTTGCTCAAATGTGAATCACGATTTTTCTCTCTAAGAATTGAGATCACGATTCTCTCACACGATTCTTATTTTTTCAATAAAATCATTTATTGCACTCTTTCTTAAACAGACAACATAACATGTATCAAAGTGCTTGACTTAAACTTAACGTATATGAAAGTGCTCGACTTAAACTTAAAAGTCTCTTGTAACATACAAAATAAATCAAGTCAGAATCGTCATCATTTAAAAAAAGTTAAAGAAATATAATAATTTTTAATAAAATAAATCGTCATCATTTTGAAATGAGATTGCATAGGTCTATGAATCGAGAGATCGCGATTTTTATTTCGATTAATTGCCCAGCCCTACCGAGACTGCTCAGCCGGTCACCGGTCGTTGCCAGACGAGCCCCCGGCCGCGGCCCAACGATCGACCGGCTGCTCTGGTTGTCAGAGTATGAATTCCTTCCTCCACCGGTCCCAGTGATGGAGCTTTGTAAATCGCTTTCAGCCAGAGCTTTGTAGCCGTGATGACCCTAGCCATCTCCAACGTAGCCGTCACCCTCTCTAACGTGGCCAGACACACTCAACCCATCTAATGTAGCTGTAACTGAGGGGTACAATTCCCTGACTGTATTACTAGATATGATACTTACTACCACTACCTTTGTACTTAATATTCGGCCACCCAGTACACGGCATAAATATATTATCATAAACACTCTCACGTAGATGAAACGGATCCAACACAAATGTACGAAGTCGAAGTATGCGTTTATTACTACACAGCAATGGTGTGTAGAGCAAGCACGTAATCACTTAATTACATTTATGAATTGAAATAGTATGCACTTTTATGGCAAGGAGTATTCGTCGGTATATCAATAGAGAATGTCCAATCTCTGATGGCGCAGGTGGTAAATATACGACCTGGAATAGTTAAGGAATAACAGCAATGATACTTTAATGATTATATACTAGATACACTAAGGGGGGGTTAATCCGGTCGCTTGTAAGCCGACAGGAGTAGGAGGGGGGGGGGGGGGTAGAATCCGGCTGCCTCGTCCGGCCAAGGGTATCCCAGGTGAACCCACTGTAGTGCCGTTCAATGCGCCGGCGATCCTTGGACCACAGATGAAAGCAGGTGGACTCTTTGTGGGCCGGCTCTCTCCGGTCCACGGGGGAGAGACGTGAAGCGACCTCGTCTTGCAGAGCGTCTCCTCACCTTGCGTCCTCTCCAGGGGGGGGGGTTCCAACACACAGCAGTGTCGGGGGTCTTTATCCATGGAATAATCAAAGTATACAAAGCATAATCCGTGCCTGGGAAGGCGGGCTGTCGTCGGTAGAATAATCCGGTATACAGGTCCACTCGCTCGTCGGCTCTGGGGCTCCTCGGGTGCAGCTTCACATGGGGTCAACCACCCTGGGTAAGCAGCCAGTTCTCTGCCCGAAACGATGGGGTACTGACTACGGTAGTAGTCTCACCGCACGAAGCACTATATATTAACAGACTATTATTAGCTTAATAGACTACGTCCAACTCGACGATATAGTGCCTAATATGACTATTCAAATATTAATATACACGATGTCTCAATACCGATGGTAGGCGAACTTGGCCTTACTCCCACACGTGGCGTCGCGGGGAGGCTTTACGTCTGTGACTCTATTGGAGGGTAAGAAACTGGACTGAAAAGGAAGTCCTACTTTAGTAGCGCAGTATATATACGCACTATGAACAAATAGTCCCATTAGTGGTGCGGTAGCCAGATTCCTACGCGGAACTAGGACTTGTTCGTACATGTGGAGCGGTACGTTTGAACTGGGTCTGAGGGGTATGGCAGCCTGGCACCAAGGTCTCGACCAATAGTAGAATGGAGACTATTATGGGATGTTCAGTAGGCTACAATGGATATTCAATGCATATTGTACAAGGAATATACAAGGGATATCAGGGAATATTAGAGAATATACAAATACAATTAAATATATATATATAAATAAATATATATATTCGGTTTAATCTGGCCCTTCACAACAGTAGCCATCACTGTCTAACGTGGCCAGACACACTCAACCCATCTCTAACGTAGCCACCGTCGCCCTGTCTAACGTGGCCAGACACACTCAACCCATCTCTAACGTGGCCGTCGCCCTGTCTAACGTGGCCAGACACACTCAACCCATCTAATGAAGCCATCACTGTCTAACGTGGCCAGACACACTCAACCCATCTCTAACGTAGCCACCGTCGCCCTGTCTAACGTGGCCAGACGCACTCAACCCATCTCTAACGTGGCCGTCGCCCTGTCTAACGTGGCCAGACACACTCAACCCATCTAATGAAGCCATCACTGTCTAACGTGGCCAGACACACTCAACCCTCCATCTAACGTAGCCATCACTGTCTAACATGACCACCACACACTCAACCCTCCATCTAACGTAGCCATCACTGTCTAACATGACCACCACACACTCAACCCTCCATCTAATGTAGCCATCACAGGGCTCTACGCTAACCTTTTTCACTAGGGGCACAGGTGCTCCTAAATGAAAAAATTTAGGAGCACACAAAGAAATTTAGGAGCACCCAAAAATATTTAGGAGCACAGTGAAAATATTTCAAGTAACAGAGTTTATTTTTTATTTTTTTTTAAATAAATGTATATTTGTACTGTGCGTGCATGTGTGTAAATTAGCTCTTGCTACAACCCTGCATGTTTACATTTTGTATTTTGCACTTGATGTTCATTAACATGTGCTGTCCCTATCAAATAAACTATCAAATCAAACTACTGCTACAAAAGGTTCAGTCACTTAACTTTAGCCCCTTTTATGCATACAATGTTTATGTTTTGGCTGTGTTGCTCTTCTAGAAAAATAATCCTTTCAGGGTTGCCTATTGAAATACTGTACACTTTCCTGATTAATTGAAAATGGGGGACCCTGATGTAAACAAGACGAAAGTCTTTCTCTGGTCTGCATCCCCTTAACAATTGTGTGTATTGAGCTGTACTGTATTGTACCCATTCTGCAATCTGTTAATAAAGTTTTCAATCAATCAATCAATCAATCAATCAATCAATCAATCACACCTCCAGTACAGAAACATTGTTTGAGTTTGCGTGTCAGGTAGACCATTGATTGACAGTCGAGTCTGCCAATTACATCACATCGCTTGCACTCCGGCGCTGCAGCTGGACCCATTGCCCACCTCTGCTGTTGATAACGCTAGCCAAGTTATTATACACACAGATACACAGTGGGCCAGTGACTTTGGTGTAGGGGTGTAACAATGCATCGATCCTAAGGGGGAAATTCAACTGCATCGATTTGAAAATGTTAGAATAGATTATCGCAATTTTAATGTGTACACGTTATGTTATTGTCATGTCCGTTACAGCCAACACACCGACATACGCTACTGCATCAACGTTATGATTAACAAAGCAAGGCATTCGTTTTGTTGCATTAACGTTATATTACTATTGCTATCGATAAATCTAGGTGTTCTAAAATCTATTGCTATTGGTAAGAGAGAGACTATAATAAGTTGGTGTCTCGGAAAACGAGAGCCCTGATCGCGGAGTTTCAGGAAGTAAACAAGCAAAACGAGAGCTTCCGAATCTTGGTCATTTGCTTTATTTCCCATGAAACCAGTCACTTCACTCTACTGTGATTGGACCGTTGGCTTGAGTGCAATGTGGGACTTGTAGTTTTTTAACGATCTCGCAGCGGAGGAAAAAAAAGACGAGAGAGGCTATAATCTGTATTCGCACAGCGTGCGCGTAATTGATTTTTACGGTTCGCATACAAATATTTTTAGGGGCATATGCGAGCAATTTGGTCGCACTGTAGAGCCCTGCATCACTGTCTAACATGACCACCACACATCAACCCTCCATCTAACGTAGCAAACATGACCACCACACACTCAACCCTCCATCTAATGTAGCCATCACTGTCTAACATGACCACCACACACTCAACCCTCCATCTAATGAAGCCATCACTGTCTAACATGACCACCACACACTCAACCCTCCAGCTAATGTAGCCATCACTGTCTAACGTGACCACCACACACTCAACCCTCCATCTAATGTAGCCATCACTGTCTAACATGACCACCACACACTCAACCCTCCATCTAATGTAGCCATCACTGTCTAACGTGACCACCACACACTCAACCCTCCATCTAATGTAGCCATCACTGTCTAACATGACCACCACACACTCAACCCTCCATCTAATGTAGCCATCACTGTCTAACATGACCACCACACACTCAACCCTCCATCTAACGTAGCCGTCACTGTCTAACATGACCACCACACACTCAACCCTCCATCTAATGTAGCCATCACTGTCTAACATGACCACCACACACTCAACCCTCCATCTAATGAAGCCACCACTGTCTAACATGACCACCACACACTCAATCCTCCATCTAATGTAGCCATCACTGTCTAACATGACCACCACACACTCAACCCTCCATCTAATGAAGCCATCACTGTCTAACATGACCACCACACACTCAACCATCCATCTAATGTAGCCATCACTGTCTAACATGACCACCACACACTCAACCCTCCATCTAATGTAGCCATCACTGTCTAACGTGACCACCACACACTCAACCCTCCATCTAATGTAGCCATCACTGTCTAACATGACCACCACACACTCAACCCTCCATCTAATGTAGCCATCACTGTCTAACATGACCACCACACACTCAACCCTCCATCTAATGTAGCCATCACTGTCTAACATGACCACCACACACTCAACCCTCCATCTAACGTAGCGGTCACTGTCTAACATGACCACCACACACTCAACCCTCCATCTAATGTAGCCGTCACTGTCTAACATGACCACCACACACTCAACCCTCCATCTAATGTAGCCATCACTGTCTAACATGACCACCACACACTCAACCCTCCATCTAACGTAGCCATCACTGTCTAACATGACCACCACACACTCAACCCTCCATCTAATGAAGCCATCACTGTCTAACATGACCACCACACACTCAACCCTCCATCTAATGTAGCCATCACTGTCTAACGTGACCACCACACACTCAACCCTCCATCTAATGTAGCCATCACTGTCTAACATGACCACCACACACTCAACCCTCCATCTAATGAAGCCATCACTGTCTAACATGACCACCACACACTCAACCCTCCATCTAATGTAGCCATCACTGTCTAACATGACCACCACACACTCAACCCTCCATCTAATGTAGCCATCACTGACTAACATGACCACCACACACTCAACCCTCCATCTAACGTAGCGGTCACCATCTCACGCGGGCCACTCACACTCAGCAGGAGCCCCTAGTGTTGAAAAGCTGAATTGCCCGACTGGAGTCGTGCTACAAGATTTGCACTACAAGTCATACCTCAGTCATACCTCATTGCACCTTACCCTAAGTTGTACCCAGGTGTGCGTTCCTGAAATCAACTGGGGTTGCACGCACCTAATGGCGCCACGTGCACGCGCGCTCCCGGCGTGTGCGCG
>NW_028173821.1:85193-115193 GCF_963971535.1 Notolepis coatsorum | reverse complement strand
CAAAAAATCTACGCCCGCTTGCCTCAACGACTACCGCCCTGTAGCCCTCACCTCCATAGCCATGAAGTGCTTTGAGAAGCTAGTGAAGGGCTACATCTGTTCCTCCCTCCCCATCAACCTGGACCCCCTGCAATTTGCATATCGCCCAACAGGTCCACGGAGGACGCCATAGCCCATGTGCTGCACACAGCAGCATCACACCTGGACAAGAGGAACTATGTGAGAATGCTGTTCATCGACTACAGCTCAGCATTCAATACCATAGTCCCCTCCAAACTCATAGCCAAGCTCAGGGACCAGGGCTTGAACTATGACCTCTGCCAGTGGGTCTTGGACTTCCTGACGGGCAGACCCCAGGTGGTAAGAGCAGGCAACTGCACCTCCTCATCCATCACGCTCAACATAGGGGCCCCCTAGGGCTGTGTTCTGAGCCCCCTCCTCTACTCCCTGTACACACATGACTGCGTGGCACAGCGGAACAACAACACAATCATCAAATTTGCTGATGACAGTAGTGGTGGCCTGATCTCTGCCAACGACGAGAGGGCCTACCTGGAAGAGGTAGAAAATCTGTCACAGTGGTGTCAGGAGAACTGCCTCTCCCTGAACGTCAGCAAAACAAAAGAGATGATTGTGGACTTCAGGAGGTCGGGGGTCAAGGACTACAGCCCCCTCAGCATCGACGGGGCACCGGTTGAGAGAGTGAACAGTTTCAAGTACCTCGGAGCCCACATATCCGAGGACTTGACATGGACCACACACATTGACAGTGTTGTGAAGAAGGCACGACAACGCCTCTACTTCCTCAGGCGCCTAAGGAAGTTCCAAGTCAGTCAGAAGATCCTTAGGAACTTCTACTCGTGTACAATAGAGAGCATCCTGACTGGCAACATCACCTCCTGGTTTGGGAATAGCACTGCACAAGACCGTAGCAGACTACAAAGAGTGACACGTTCAGCCGAACGCACAATTGGAGGGGGGCTTCCCACCCTCCAGAACATTTACAACAAGCGGTGCAGGGGGAAGGCTAAGAGAATTATTAAGGACTCGAGCCACCCGAACAACTGCCTCTTTGAACTGCTGCGGTCAGGCAAGCGATACCGGAGTCTTAAGGCGAGCACAGAAAGACTCAGAAGAAGCTTCTATCCCCAGGCCATCAGGCTGCTAAACGAACAATAAACACTATGCAACAACCATCAAATGCACTCACAGCACACACACCCACACGCACACACTCACTTAAACAAACAACACACTGCAGCACCCACTCTCCACACTTTAGATCACACAAACACACTTTATATTTATTGATAAAGGATTTGCACTACAACTCGTACACCTACTGTAAATTGTACCTAAATTGCACCTCATCCCATTTCTGCCTTGCACTATATAGTATTGTATATTAGTACACTGCACAGTATTGTATATTGTATGGTAACTCAGTTACGTCTATTCTGCATCGAACATTGTACATATGTCTATACTGAACACTGTGACCTCATTTTTTTTTACTTCTAATTTACATGCTATACTATGTTATTTTATTTCATACTTATCTTGTCCAGCACAGTCTCTGGAGCGTAACAGTAAGAAGCATTTTGTATAAAAGTATTCTGTACTTCTGTATGACAACTATTAAAGAAACTTGAAACTTGAGAGGAGAGGAAAGGAGAGAGGAGAGAGGAGGGGAGGAGAAGAGAGGAGAGGAAAGGAAAGGAGAGGAGAGGAGAGGAGAGGAGAGGAGAGAGAGAGGGGAGGAGAGGGGAGGAGAAGAGAGGAGAGGAAAGGAAAGGAGAGGAGAGGAGAGGAGAGGAGAGAGAGAGGGGAGGAGAGGGGAGGAGAAGAGAGGAGAGGAAAGGAGAGGAGAGGAGAGGAGAGGAGAGGAGAGGAGAGGAGAGGGGAGGAGAGGAGAGAGAGAGGGGAGGAGAGGGGAGGAGAAGAGAGGAGAGGAAAGGAGAGGAGAGGAGAGGAGAGAGAGAGGGGAGGAGAGGGGAGGAGAAGAGAGGAGAGGAGAGGAGAGGAGAGGAGAGGAGAGGAGAGGAGAGGAGAGGAGAGGAGAGGAGAGGAGAGGAGAGGAGAGGAGAGGAGAGGAGAGGAGAGGAGAGGAGAGGAGAAGAGACAGTTATTACCTCGACTGACTGATCGTAGGGGTGGACGGTATGGTCTAAAATTTATATCACGGTATAATTTGAAGCATAGACGGTAACGGTATATATCACGGTATATTCATTTATCTTAAAATGTCTATATAAATGCTGGGGTAAAACACTGGTATGGCTGCTATTACTGTACTCTTGTATTACTAGGACATATTTCACACAGTACAGAGGTATTTTAAGAACATTTATTGTGCAAAACTGCAATAGAAAAATGCAAAACCTTTTCTCAAGTTACTTCCGTCTCTGAAAAACACTTTTTTTTCATGAAATACAATAAAATCAAGCGGCACAAAGTGAAAATAAAAACTGCAGCAGGACAGGAGGTTTCTTTCCCTCAAACAACTCAAACACAATACAACTCCAACATAACTTAACTTTAGTGTACATGTTTGACAACGGAGAGCGAGAGCGAGACAGCGTGATGTTTGAGCGTCCTAAGATGCCGTCGTAGGTGATGATGTCACACAAGGATCGTCAACACACAGAGTTGGAGACGGGAGCAGCCCCGCTGTCGAGCCTCTCTCCTCACTAATGGAACTGGTGCCGCGGAGTCACGTTAGAACGTTAGCTTAGCGGCTAAACGTGAGTTAGCTTAGCGGCTAACGTTAGCCCGTTGCTGCGCTAAAGCAAGTCTCCTCTCAGCCTCCTTGAGATTGAATTGAAATGCCAAAACTATATGGCAAGGTCCGCGAACAAGTGGAGAAAAACTCAGTACAATTAAACACTATGCATAGCTGATAGAGTTGTGCCCTTCCTGATGACTTGTCGTACAGAACTTGTAAGTCGCTTTGGATAAAAGAGTAAGCTAAATGACTCAATGTAAATGTATATTGTTCAATTAATAAACTGTATAAAAAATATTTAAAACATTTAAAATCCGATATATATATATTTTTTTTACCGATACCCGATCCAGCTATTTTAGTGATATCGGGGCCGATATCCGATAACAATATCGGTGCATCCCTAATCCTACCCAGATATATTATCCAAGTCTAAGTCCAAGTCCGCACTAAGGCTGTTTCCCCGAAGCCTGTTTTTGGGATTCGAACTTCGTCAGGGTTTTTCGAACGGACGTTCGAACCTTCGTTTAAAAAAAATAAAATTATAATAATAATTCAAAAATATATATAATTCGAAATAAAGTCTTTTTTTTAAATAAATATCCTCAAACTAAATCCTCGGTTTGAATAGTCATTAATCTGATTAAATGAGTACGTTTTTTATTAAATCAACTTTCTTTAATGAATATAACTCATCAGTTTTTAATACTATATAATATTAGTGTAGCCTACTCTTTATCTGCAACTGTGAAGAAAAACCCCATACATTGGTTTAAACAGAATGAATAGACACACAAAATAAATATGTTTTGTAAATTAATTATGTGAAAAAGAATTCGAGTGCCAACGTAACGAACGAAGGTCTGGGCTCAGCCCCGGTGTGTCGGTTGTGTTTTTGTGAATAAGCCGACTGTGTGCAAAACGCCGTCGTCTCTCTTTCACAGGAAGCCGAGAGCCGTGGCTCAGAAATAGACCCAGAGAGTTTGAGTCACGGCAAAACTCAGGCTCAAAAGGGGGGAGGGGCCCTCCGAGAGGTGAAGTGCCAAGTCCATCACAGCAAGAGGGGCCAATCGGCTGCCAGCCACTGTGGTTGGTCACAGTTGGGAGGGGGCGGGGCTACGGCCCGACAGTAAAAGGGGGCGGAGTCGGAGGCCCTATTGAGGGTTACATTATGAATCTCGGCAAGGAAAATATTTGATCAGTGACTCACGGCACACACACACACACACACACACACACACACACACACACACACACGAACACACGAACACACACACACACACACACACCGTTCTGCACTGATCCATAACGGAACAGAATTTACCCTTTCACTGCCGCACTAACCAAACGGTTAACCCTTTCCCACTGCGACAATACACAGAAGGTTAACCCTTTCACTGCCGCACGTCGACAGCAGGTTAACCCTTTACTATCACACTACACTACTACTACTATCGCACTGATAGTAAAGGGTTAACCTTCTACAGTGTGGCAGTGAAAGGGTTTAAAAAAAAAAAGAACCCCTCCAGCGACTCCTGCTAGAGAGACCCCCCAGAGCTAACAAACCTGAGCCTTCCATGCGCATAGACAATCACTGTACACGCACACACACACGCACACACACACACACTCGTTTTGGTCTCTTCCTCCACACACGCACACACTCGTTTTGGTCTCTTCCTCCACACACGCACACACTCGTTTTGGTCTCTTCCTCCACACACGCACACACTCGTTTTGGTCTCTTCCTCCACACACTCGTTTTGGTCTCTTCCTCCACACACGCACACACTCGTTTTGGTCTCTTCCTCCACACACGCACACACTCGTTTTGGTCTCTTCCTCCACACACGCACACACTCGTTTTGGTCTCTTCCTCCACACACGCACACACTCGTTTTGGTCTCTTCCTCCACACACGCACACACTCGTTTTGGTCTCTTCCTCCACACACGCACACACTCGTTTTGGTCTCTTCCTCCACACACTCGTTTTGGTCTCTTCCTCCACACACGCACACACTCGTTTTGGTCTCTTCCTCCACACACGCACACACTCGTTTTGGTCTCTTCCTCCACACACGCACACACTCGTTTTGGTCTCTTCCTCCACACACGCACACACTCGTTTTGGTCTCTTCCTCCACACACGCACACACTCGTTTTGGTCTCTTCCTCCACACACGCACACACTCGTTTTGGTCTCTTCCTCCACACACGCACACACTCGTTTTGGTCTCTTCCTCCACACACGCACACACTCGTTTTGGTCTCTTCCTCCACACACTCGTTTTGGTCTCTTCCTCCACACACGCACACACTCGTTTTGGTCTCTTCCTCCACACACGCACACACTCGTTTTGGTCTCTTCCTCCACACACGCACACACTCGTTTTGGTCTCTTCCTCCACACACGCACACACTCGTTTTGGTCTCTTCCTCCACACACGCACACACTCGTTTTGGTCTCTTCCTCACCAGTCCCCCCCCCACCCCACCCCCCCCCCCCTCTGGCTCGTCCTCGGTGCAGTCTGAGCGCAGACAGGATACAGCTCTCACACACAGCCACCATGCGGTACGACGACGCAGCCATTCCTGACGTGCATTTTTCACATATTGCAAATGTCTCCTCCGGGCCGCTTGGCATGAGTGCTGCTGGCGGAACCCGAGCCAGAACCCTGTGGGGGGGCCCGTCCGGGAGAGGACCGTATATACACCACCAGGCAAGTATATAGGCTAACCAGGCTAACAATGCACCCATACATAACGCTTATATTGAAACACGTTGACATTAGGGCCGTTCTTTCAACCTAAAAGTGCACTTTCTTCAACCTCGCACCTAAATTCCTTAGCAACCCATGTTACCAAGTAAACAAATCACAGAACGATAGCCAGTTAGCCAGCCAGGTACCGACGTTAGCTCTCAGAACGATTAGCCACGTTAGTTAGCCAGCAACCAGCCAGGCAGAGACGTTAGCTCTCAGAACGATTAGCCACGTTAGTTAGCCAGCAACCAGCCAGGTACCAACGTTAGCTCTCAGAACGATTAGCCACGTAACCCTCTGCTGGCACGTGCTGTGCACTACAATCAACTCCGTGTCAGTGTAATAGCAGTCTGTGACGTCACGGTATTGAGAATCATACCGGCGGGATCTCGAAATATCCTGGTATACCGTAATACCGTCATACCGCCCAAGCCTAATTAGCACTACACTCAGTAGTACCAATTTGTATATTTTGGACACAGTTTAATCACCTGTACGTTGTATATTACTATTTGCACTCTGGTCGGATGGCAAACTTATTTTTGTTGTACTGTACTTGTGCTGTATGACGATAATACATTTGAATCTAATCTAATCCAATAGGAGCCCTACCTACTGAAACAAGCCATTCATAACTGCAGCCAACATCAACATAGATAAAATGACTGACCAATTACAATACAGTCGTTGCAGATATGGGTGCTCCTTGACAAATTTTTTCTCCCATCTCCCAGTTTAGCCAATTCCCCCCCTGGTCGTTGCACTGCCGTACTGTCGGTCTGGGGAGGGTGTAGACTACCACATGCTGCCCTACTGTCAGTCTGGGGAGGGTGTAGACTACCACATGCTGCCCTACTGTCGGTCTGGGGAGGGTGTGTAGACTACCACATGCTGCCCTACTGTCAGTCTGGGGAGGGTGTAGACTACCACATGCTGCCCTACTGTCAGTCTGGGGAGGGTGTAGACTACCACAAGCTGCCCTACTCTCAGGCTGGGGAGGGTGTAGACTACCACATGCTGCCCTACTGTCAGTCTGGGGAGGGTGTAGACTACCACATGCTGCCCTACTGTCAGTCTGGGGAGGGTGTAGACTACCACATGCTGCCCTACTGTTGGTCTGGGGAGGGTGTAGACTACCACATGCTGCCCTACTGTCAGGCTGGGGAGGGTGTAGACTACCACATGCTGCCCTACTGTCAGTCTGGGGAGGGTGTAGACTACCACATGCTGCCGTACTGTCGGTCTGGGGAGGGTGTAGACTACCACATGCTGCCCTACTGTCGGTCTGGGGAGGGTGTAGACTACCACATGCTGCCCTACTGTCGGTCTGGGGAGGGTGTAGACTACCACATGCTGCCTTACTGTCAGGCTGGGGAGGGTGTAGACTACCACATGCTGCCCTACTGTCAGTCTGGGGAGGGTGTAGACTACCACATGCTGCCCTACTGTCAGTCTGGGGAGGGTGTAGACTACCACATGCTGCCCTACTGTCAGTCTGGGGAGGGTGTAGACTACCACATGCTGCCCTACTGTCAGTCTGGGGAGGGTGTAGACTACCACATGCTGCCCTACTGTCAGTCTGGGGAGGGTGTAGACTACCACATGCTGCCCTACTGTCGGTAGAAGCTGCTAGGATGAGAACAGGACTGAAACAGAGGTATAGAGGCTGCTAGGATGAGAACAGGACTGAAACAGAGGGGTACAGAGGCTGCTAGGATGAGAACAGGACTGAAACAGAGGGGTATAGAGGCTGCTAGAATGAGAACAGGACTGAAACAGAGGGGTATAGAGGCTGCTAGGATGAGAACAGGACTGAAACAGAGGGGTATAGAGGCTGCTAGAATGAGAACAAGACTGGAACAGAGGGGTATAGAGGCTGCTAGGATGAGAACAGGACTGAAACAGAGGTACAGAGGCTGCTAGAATGAGAACAGGACTGGAACAGAGGGGTACAGAGGCTGCTAGGATGAGAACAGGACTGAAACAGAGGGGTACAGAGGCTGCTAGAATGAGAACAGGACTGAAACAGAGAGGTATAGAGGCTGCTAGGATGAGAACAGGACTGAAACAGAGAGGTACAGAGGCTGCTAGGATGAGAACAGGACTGAAACAGAGGTATAGAGGCTGCTAGGATGAGAACAGGACTGAAACAGAGAGGTACAGAGGCTGCTAGGATGAGAACAGGACTGGAACAGAGGGGTATAGAGGCTGCTAGAATGAGAACAGGACTGGAACAGAGGGGTACAGACTGAGGCACGCTAGGATGCGTAATCTGAGAGGAATGTTTCCGGGGACCTTCAGAGACGTATATTAACTGGTTGAAAAGGGAGTACAATGTGGGACCTTTAATTAAACAATCTGTCACTTGAGTCTGAACACTGCTATGCCCGTGGAAACATGGTACGACAGTCATAGGAACAGATTACTGCATGAACATGACTGCCAACGGGGCGCGCGCACACACACACACACACACACACACACACACACACACACACACACACACACACACACACACACACACACACACACACACACACACACACACACACACACACACACACACACACACACACACACACACACACACACACACACACACACACACACACACAGGTTAACCTACCATATAGTAGGATGGGATGAATAACAAAAATCGAGAATCAAGATTGTATCTTCTACATTTACATTTACATTTAGTCATTTAGCTGACGCTTTTATCCAAAGCGACTTACAAGTTCTGTACGACAAGCCATCAGGAAGGGCACAACTCTATCAGCTGAGGAACAATGTTCATCAAGGTGTTGAGTGCTACAGTGTAGGTTAGTTTATTAGGACAAGTGCATGACAGTACGGTTAGTTAGGGTTCGATTTTTTTGTATTGTTTTTTTTTTTTTTCAGATAATGGTTGAAGAAGTGCGTCTTTAGTCGACGGCGAAAGATTGGACGTGATTCGGCTGCTGTCCTAACTGGGGTGGGTAGTTCATTCCACCATTGTGGGGCAAGGACTGAGAATAGGCGACTTCTCTTTGATGACCCTCCCGGAGCTCGGATAGGAGTAGGTCTGAGGCGGCCAGAAGATGCAGAGCGTAGGGGTCTTGAGGGTGTGTAGTTAGAGACCATTGACCGGAGGTAGGCGGGAGCGGTTCCCTTTGCCGCACGGTATGCTAGGTCGAGGGCCTTGAAGCGGATTCGTGCAGCAATGGGGAGCCAGTGCAGGTCCCTAAGAAGTGGGGTGACATGGGCCGACTTCGGTAGGTTTGAGATCAGGCTAAAATGTTAAATTGAGAACATAACAGATAACGGATAACATTCAGCCACTAGATGTCGCACTAGAGCACCAGAGTGTCATTTATCCAATCAGGTGCCTTCCACGTGGAGGGAAATGGGAAGTAGGGAGGGGGGCTACATGTAAACAACAACATTCATTTGTTTTTAAAGTGATACACATTCAATAATCAATCATTTCTTGGGGAGGAAAAGCAATACTTTTATTCTGCACCTTTCTAAAAGCTCTGTGGATGTTTAAAAAAAAAATTTATTCCTTTACATAAAAAGTTTCATCTATGGGCGGCTAGGTGGTGTAGTGGGCAAGGCACTCGCCACCAGTGTGGAGACGCTAGGATTCGCATGTTCGAATCCAGCTCTCCACATTGTTTTCAGTTTAGCTGGTCGTCCGCAGTAATACACATTGGCCGTATTACGGGGAGGGAAAACTGAAGGGTGGGGATCGAACGTTGTGAACAAGCGACTCCTACAGGTCGGTTGGTGCGCCTGCGCAGTAGAATCAGGAAGTGTCGGGGGCAGCGTGAGCCTCCCACGCGTTACTCCTCGACACTGAGAGATCGAGCTGCGCAGGTGAAAAGATGCGACTGCTGTTACCTCAAGTACCGGAGGGGACTTGTGCTATGTATGACTTAGTCCACATTGCAGCCGGCTTGTGGGAGGCAAGAAACAGCATTCGTGACAGGGGAGGGTTGAATTGGATGATACGAAATTGGGATGGGAGAAAATATAGAAAAATGGGAGAAAAAGTGGATAAAAAAAAAAAAAAAAAAAGTTTCATCTATATAGCACCTTTAACTTATAACTATAAACTGTACGACAACGACACACAATAAAGGCTACGCTTTAAAGGATAACTCCACTATTTTGGGAAATTAGCTTATTTAACATCTTCCCTGGAGTTAGACAAGAAGATGCATACCTTTTTTGTCTCTGTGCGTGCATTTTAGCTTTGGGAATAGATGCTCCGTTAGCATAGCTTAGCTTCATCACTGGAAGTGGGGGAGGACAGTAGCCTTACAGTGCCTTACAGTGTATTGCAAGGTCTGACATTGACCAAACTTGATATGCATGACCTTGGTGGGCTCTAGGTCAACTCCTGAAAAGGGGGTCAATGTCACACTTTGCAATCAAAAGTTAGGGGGCTAATAACCCTTGCCATAATTTCAGTGCGCCCCTAACTTTTGATTGCAAGGTCTGACATTGACCCCCTTTTCAGGAGTTGACCTAGAGCCCACCAAGGTCATGCATATCAAGTTTGGTCAATGTCAGACCTTGCAATACACTGTAAGGCACTGTAAGGCTACTGTCCTCCCCCACTTCCAGTGATGAAGCTAAGCTATGCTAACGGAGCATCTATTCCCAAAGCTAAAATGCACGCACAGAGACAAAAAAGGTATGCATCTTCTTGTCTAACTCCAGGGAAGATGTTAAATAAGCTAATTTCCCAAAATAGTGGAGTTATCCTTTAAGAGTGGGAACTATGCCCATGGTCTAAGATGGTCTAAGCAGAGGTGGTCACATTGCTGGGCTGGTGCGTTACAGGTTATAGGCCTTGATGTAGCTGGTAGGTGATAATAATCATAATCACAACTATGTTGTGATTATGAAGCGCTGCCCCATTGCTGCTATACACCACCAACCCGTGGGCACATGGCTCCGTCCAGCTACCAGCTGTTGCATGCTGAGGTGGGATAGAACCAAGGCTAAGACAGATAAGATATTCCTTTATTGATCCCCTTGGGAGAAATGTGGGCGTCACAAAAGCAGGGTAATAATAGAAAGACATAAATATAGGCAATACAAATTGTATCTGAATATGAGGGGAAGAAAACTGTGTAAACAAATGTTCAGATGAGGGTCTGTATGCCCCATCGATTATATTATATGTTAAAGGACGATTTTGCCCACTGGCGCGATGCGTCAGCGGCTCGGGTGTGCATTTATTTTAATACAATATAGAATTAAAGACATATTTGTTGCCTGTCGATTGCCACCTCAGGCGCCAAAATCCGTTCAGCGGTTCTCGAGTTACATGGCGATATGTGAGGCGTGCGCCATTGTACACGGCAGAGTCAGATTTACCACCCCGGCCTCCCGGGGCTCTCGCTCCGTCAATCATATGCCGATCTCGAAATTATTGGAAAGGGTTGTAGCCAATGAGTGTGGCTTTCCAATGATACCCCACGTGGGGATGTGCAAATCAGAAATCAGGTATCTAGGTGAAAAGTCACGAAAACCGGAAAAGAAAGCAAACGCAGAATTAATTGAAGTGAATGAGGAAATGGAAACCTGGAGTTTTTTTTTTGTTTGTACACAGTTGACCAAAATCGCCCCTAATCCCTCATTTCTGAACGGATTTCTATGAGACTTGGACATGTACTACATAAGACTTCAGGCTATGGACCCAGGGTGTTTTCCACCAATTCCTTTGGATATACTATTTTTTTATATTGCAACTACTACAGAAAGTTCAGACCTATCTTACTCTATTTCATTAGCACTAAAAGTGATCTTTCTTTATTGTATCAGAAACTTGAGAATGTTATCTTTCAAAAGAGACCAGGCTCGTGCATGTGCTATAAGAATAAAGTATGTTGTTTTGGTTTGCAAAGAAAGTATGCAGTCCTCAAAAACGAAAACAAAAATGGCCACTTTTCTGGGTGCCTGTTAAAAGGTTAAAACAATTATGTAACATAAGACTCAACCTTTAGTGAAAAGCTCACGGTACATAAATCAACCGATGCCCTGGGCGTCCAGAGCCGCGACTCGCTGGTAACTCCTCCACCAGCCTCCAGACAGAACAGCATCTCACTACATCATCTACTTCAGGATAAAACCATTTCTGGGAGATGGAAACGTAGGCTACGTGACATAACATTTAATTACCGTTAAGACGGAGCCTACGGACATATCCAAATGTATATCCAAGGTCAGGGGCAAAACTTCTGGACATCAGAACTGGACTGCAGATCTCTGTGGAGATATTGCACCTTTTCATTTTGGACCCCTGTCCCAGTAGCCCGCCTGCACAGTCAGCCACATTAGAAGTACTCTGGATAGTTTATGTTATCTTCATGGTCCCTCCTGTTGTTCCAACGGCAGCTTACTTCATGATGGCAAGAGCGTGCGCCAGTCATTATTTTCTAATATTCAAATAGTCGTTAAATATATACATATTTTTAAATCGAATAGTTGATGCGAATATCGTTTTGTCTAAAAAATATATATATATATATTCCCTTGTTTTTACCAGCGCCTACACTGTGGTTTTTTTTGCTACCGGGCAGTCCGGTAGAGAGAGAAAAAAGAAGAAAAAAAAAGAGAGAGAGAAAGCGAGAGCGAGAGCGAGAGAGAGAGAGAGAGAGAGAGAGAGAGAGAGAGAGAGAGAGAGAGAGAGAGAGAGAGAGAGAGAGAGAGAAGGAATGGGAGACAGACGGGGAAAGAAGACATTGGGCAAAGAGGTCGCCGGGTCTGGGAGTCGAACCCGGGCCGTGTTGCACCGCAGCGCTGTACGTGGTGCGCCACCCTGGTGCCCCATCTCACGTTTTCTATTAAATAAAAACCATACGTGGAAGCCTGCTTTTCGATTAGTATTAATTATACTAATATATATTATATATTATAATAGTTCCCAGTGACTATCGAAGAGTAATTTTTTATATATATTTTTTTTATTAATCTTTTTCCCCCTCCTTTTTCCTCCGATTTTCTCCCATCCCAATGTTAGTCGTTATGCCAATTCCCAAGCCCCTTCCTGGTCGCTGCGCACTTACCCCCCACAGTCGGTCTGGGAGAGTGGAGGCTATCACGTGCTTCCTCCGACACACGTCCAGCCAATCAACCGCTTCTTTTCACCTGGCAGCGCGGACTCTCACTGAGAGGGCGTAGCGTGTGGGAGGATCACACTATCCCACTTAGATCCTATCCTCGCTGAGCAGGCGCCCCGACCGAACTGTAGGAGTCGCTGTTTACAACGACCCGGACCGACCGCGCCAGCTTCTCCCACCCTCTAATACAGCCAATTGTATTAGTGTGAACGGCCAGCCAAGCTGGTGACAACCCCGGAGCTGTGAGCTGGATTCGAACAGGCGAATCCAGCGTCTCCGGCGTTTGGTGACAAACGCAATCTCCGCTACGCCACCTGACCGCCCCCCGAAGAGTAATTTTGTGAGTTTTGCTCTAGTTTGGTTCGGTGTAAAAAAGCGAAGCCGGCAGAATGAGGGTTCTTCTCCACGTCAACAGCACGTCAGCATCAAGGGGCTGGTGAGAGCAGCCAGGGAGGGGTTCTGATTACAGGAGTGCATTTTCGGTTTCAGAACCGAGAACACTACTACAGAAGAATAAAGCTCAGTTTGGTATCAATTGAAACCGCCTCGGCCAGTCCTTCCAGTGCCGGCGGTCATCAGACTCCACAGCCGGGGGCTCGGACCGCTGCCAGCAGCTGCAGAACTAACGGCTGCAGAACTCTCCAGAACTATTAGCAACGTCTGACCCACTGAGTGTGTCCGACTCTTAACCTCCGAAACCTGCACGGACTGCAATGTTACGCCGTTGTACTGCAACTGACATTTAGCAGACGCTTTTATCCAAAGGTTTATTGTTTATTGTTTAAAAGGATCCCCATTAGCTGCCACCTAAGACCTCCTGGGGTCCACACAGAAAGACGACACAAAACACAAAACATGACAATACATCATGTGATGAGATACATATGACGATCACAATTCACTTATTTAATGATTAACAACAATGATAATGACATCATTATAAACGTCAGAATATTTAGCTCACATATTTAAGTAGTGCATTCTCAAGGTTCTGTACGACAAGACAGCAGGAAGGAAGGCACAACTCTTTCAGCCGAGTAACAATGTTCATCAAACAGTGTTGAAACCCGGGCGGCTAGGTGGCGCAGTGGACAAGGCGCTCACCACCAATGCAGCCACCAATCTATTGAAGTATTCGAACGAAGCTTCGAATGTCTGTCATCATATTTTATGACTTAATCAAAAAAGTTTTTTTTTTTAAATTATTATTATTTTTATATATCCTCAAACTAAATCCTCAATTTGAATAAAGTGATTCATCTGATTAAATTAGTATTATTTTATTAAATCAACTTTCTTTAATGAATATAAATCAGTTTGGTCAACATAAATAATCCAATAAGGGCACGGTTGGTACGAAAGTGATGGTGACGTCTTATAGTATAATACTATAACATTAGTGTAGCCTCAACTTTATCTGCAACTGTGAAGAAAAACCCCATTGGTTTAAACAGAATGAATAGACACACAAAAAAATATTTAAAAAAAATTAATTATTATTTTTTATAATATTTTTTTATTTCGAATGTTGATTTCGAATTCGATTATGATCGAAGCTTCGAAGCATTCGGTACAGCCCTATCCAGAATCAAAACGGAATTGAATTGTGAGATTCTCAAAGTTTCCCATCCCCAACACACACACACACACACACACACACACACGGTCCTCAGAAAATAAACACGGTGGTTCTGAAGGACACACTGGCTCTCTCCCTCCAGACTGACCGTGTGGTCGGTGGTTCTGAAGGAGACACTGGCTCTCTCCCTCCAGACTGACTGTGTGGTCGGTGGTTCTGAAGGACACACTGGCTCTCTCCCTCCAGACTGACTGTGTGGTCGGTGGTTCTGAAGGACACACTGGCTCTCTCCCTCCAGACTGACTGTGTGGTCGGTGGTTCTGAAGGACACACTGGCTCTCTCCCTCCAGACTGACTGTGTGGTCGGTGGTTCTGAAGGACACACTGGCTCTCTCCCTCCAGACTGACCGTGTGGTCGGTGGTTCTGAAGGACACACTGGCTCTCTCCCTCCAGACTGACTGTGTGGTCGGTGGTTCTGAAGGACACACTGGCTCTCTCCCTCCAGACTGACTGTGTGGTCGGTGGTTCTGAAGGACACACTGGCTCTCTCCCTCCAGACTGACCGTGTGGTCGGTGGTTCTGAAGGAGACACTGGCTCTCTCCCTCCAGACTGACCGTGTGGTCGGTGGTTCTGAAGGAGACACTGCTCTCTCCCTCCAGACTGACCGTGTGGTCGGTGGTTCTGAAGGAGACACTGGCTCTCTCCCTCCAGACTGACTGTGTGGTCGGTGGTTCTGAAGGAGACACTGCTCTCTCCCTCCAGACTGACCGTGTGGTCGGTGGTTCTGAAGGAGACACTGGCTCTCTCCCTCCAGACTGACTGTGTGGTCGGTGGTTCTGAAGGACACACTGGCTCTCTCCCTCCAGACTGACCGTGTGGTCGGTGGTTCTGAAGGAGACACTGGCTCTCTGCCTCCAGACTGACTGTGTGGTTCTGAAGGACACACTGGCTCTCTCCCTCCAGACTGACTGTGTGGTCGGTGGTTCTGAAGGACACACTGGCTCTCTCCCTCCAGACTGACTGTGTGGTTCTGAAGGAGACACTGGCTCTCTCCCTCCAGACTGACTGTGTGGTCGGTGGTTCTGAAGGACACACTGGCTCTCTCCCTCCAGACTGACTGTGTGGTCGGTGGTTCTGAAGGACACACTGGCTCTCTCCCTCCAGACTGACCGTGTGGTCGGTGGTTCTGAAGGACACACTGGCTCTCTCCCTCCAGACTGACCAGTGGTCGGTGGTTCTGAAGGACACACTGGCTCTCTCCCTCCAGACTGACTGTGTGGTCGGTGGTTCTGAAGGACACACTGTGTGGTCCACAAGAGAAAACACTCCCCTGCTGCCGACACAGAGACTGACCTGGGACCTGCTGGGGCTGTGGTCACTCTCACACTCTCTCACTCAAAGATACAAAGACACACACGTACACACACACACACAATGAAACAGACACACACACACACACACACACAAACGCATAAAGACACAGAGACACACGCAAAGAAACAGACACACATATAAAGACACACACACACACACGTCAGTCTCTTACTCACTCAGTCTCTTACTCACTCACTCTCTCTCCCACTCACTCACTCTCTCACACTCAAAAGATACAGAGACACACACATAAAGACACACACACATGCATAAAGACACACAAAGAAACAGACACACATAAAGACACACACAAAAACAGACACACACACAGCATACACACATTAAAAAAAAACAGGCGCACACACACAGAGACAAAGATACAGAGACGCATATACACACAGATACACGAGGGGGACGCAGACAGAAAGATACGGGCGCACACACAGCACACACACATCCATAATTACAAACATAAACACACACAGAGACAGGCACAGACACACACAGTATTTTACATTCCACTGTCTCCCTCTCATACACAAAAGGCACACACTCAGACACACACAGTTTCCCCCTCTCAGAGCCAGCTTCCCCCCCCCACCATCTGAAGTGCTGCGTTGGTTTTACTCGCACCAAGTGCCCGGTGGACAGCTAGCCTAGCTTAGCACAAATGAATGGACGCGGATACGGACCACTAGCCCAGCTTAAAACTCCAGGAGAGGTGTTTTTGACCAAAGAGGTAAGGCTAAAAAAACAAACACTTTCCATAGGGTCCAGAGGTCCGGTCCGAGTCATGTCATGTCATTTGGACAACGTCCAATTGGAGCAAAGGATATTTTAAAGGCAGAACAAAGTAATTCTGTTTGTGAGAACTCTGTCGTTTACAGTTCAGGAGAGTCCACACAACCAGAGGACTGTAGCCTCTCCACGGATCAAAGCTCTCGTTGTCGAATTGGAAATAACATTTTAAAACTTTATCTTAGAGCTGAAACGATTCCTTGAGTTACTCGATTACAGAAAATCATCGAGGCAAATCATTTTAAATTAAATTAAAGTACGCCGCCTCGAGGCCTGATTTAACCCACGGCACACTGCGTTTCACACGGACCCTAATTACTGTCGCACAACGTGAAGGTGGAGAGACTTCAGGCAAAATGGAAGAAGATGAGAGGAAACAGCGAAGAGCAAAGAGACGGAACCTAGAAAACACCAGAAATTGTCAAATGTTTGGGATGATTTCAAGGAAAACTCTGCACAGTGTGTCTGTTGTAGGCCTGTCCTCGACTGAGGATCTGTATAGTCGACTTGGATTTGCCAAAATGCAAAAAATTAATTAAATAAAATTATAAATATATATATATATTTTCCACATATTCCACTGCTTAATGTCTGAAGGGAGTCGACTGAAGGCTCCTTGTCCTCTGTGAAAACATGCAATTGGTCCACTGATGGATACATCTTGATATTTGTCTAGTCTAGTGTGTTCATTAAAAAACAACTGAACCGTTGCGGTCAGGTGGCGTAGCGGAGATTGCATTCGTCACCAACCCCGGAGACGCTAAGATTCGCCTGTTCGAATCCAGCTCACAGCTCCGGGGTTGTCACCAGCTTGGCTGGCCGTTCACACTAATACAATTGGCTGTATTAGAGGGTGGGAGAAGCTGGCGGGGTGGGTCCGGGTCGTTGTAAACAGCGACTCCTACAGTTCGGTCGGGGCGCCTGCTAAGCGCGGATAGGATCTAAGGGGGGTAGTGTGATCCTTCCACACGCTACACCCTCTCAGTGAGAGTCCGCACTGCCAGGTGAAAAGAAGCGGTTGATTGGCTAGACGTGTGTTGGAGGAAGCACGTGATAGTCTCCGCCCTCCCAGACCGACTGTGGGGGGTAAGTGCGCAGCGACCAGGAAGGGGATTGGGAATTGGCATAACGACTAACATTGGGATGGGAGAAAATCGGAGGAAAAAGGAGGGAAAAAAATATATAAAAAAAATAAAAAAAAACCCGCAGCACGTTCTTTTGGAGACTGGTCCTGGAACAGCTGGAGGTGGTTAAGACGATACGCATCTCCTCCTCACTCCTAATAAGGTTGTGTCTATGATGTCACTGACAGGATGAGTCGGCGATGTGAGACCGTGCTTATCGATAACCAGATTAAAGGGCACTTATGCTCAGATAAGAGCCCAGGGTCTTCTATGGTCTTTCTTAAGTCCCACCTGGTGCGACTTAAACAGAGACTCAACGGTTGTTGTAATTTAAAGAGAGACTCGACGGTTGTTGTAATTTAAAGAGAGACTCGACGGTTGTTGTAATTTAAAGAGAGACTCGACGGTTGTTGTAATTTAAAGAGAGACTCGACGGTTGTTGTAATTTAAAGAGAGACTCGACGGTTGTTGTAATTTAAAGAGAGACTCAACGGTTGTTGTAATTTAAAGAGAGACTCAACGGTTGTTGTAATTTAAAGAGAGACTCGACGGTTGTTGTAATTTAAAGAGAGACTCAACGGTTGTTGTAATTTAAAGAGAGACTCGACGGTTGTTGTAATTTAAAGAGAGACTCAACGGTTGTTGTAATGTAAAGAGAGACTCAACGGTTGTTGTAATTTAAAGAGAGACTCAACGGTTGTTGTAATTTAAAGAGAGACTCGACGGTTGTTGTAATTTAAAGAGAGACTCGACGGTTGTTGTAATTTAAAGAGAGCCTCGACGGTTGTTGTAATTTAAAGAGAGACTCAACGGTTGTTGTAATTTAAAGAGAGACTCGACGGTTGTTGTAATTTAAAGAGAGACTCGACGGTTGTTGTAATTTAAAGAGAGACTCGACGGTTGTTGTAATTTAAAGAGAGACTCGACGGTTGTTGTAATTTAAAGAGAGACTCGACGGTTGTTGTAATTTAAAGAGAGACTCGACGGTTGTTGTAATTTAAAGAGAGACTCAACGGTTGTTGTAATTTAAAGAGAGACTCAACGGTTGTTGTAATTTAAAGAGAGACTCGACGGTTGTTGTAATTTAAAGAGAGACTCAACGGTTGTTGTAATTTAAAGAGAGACTCGACGGTTGTTGTAATTTAAAGAGAGACTCGACGGTTGTTGTAATGTAAAGAGAGACTCAACGGTTGTTGTAATTTAAAGAGAGACTCAACGGTTGTTGTAATTTAAAGAGAGACTCGACGGTTGTTGTAATTTAAAGAGAGACTCGACGGTTGTTGTAATTTAAAGAGAGCCTCGACGGTTGTTGTAATTTAAAGAGAGACTCAACGGTTGTTGTAATTTAAAGAGAGACTGGACGGTTGTTGTAATTTAAAGAGAGACTGGACGGTTGTTGTAATTTAAAGAGAGACTCGACGGTTGTTGTAATTTAAAGAGACTCGACGGTTGTTGTAATTTAAAGAGAGACTCAACGGTTGTTGTAATTTAAAGAGAGACTGGACGGTTGTTGTAATTTAAAGAGAGACTCGACGGTTGTTGTAATTTAAAGAGAGACTGGACGGTTGTTGTAATTTAAAGAGAGACTCGACGGTTGTTGTAATTTAAAGAGAGACTCGACGGTTGTTGTAATTTAAAGAGA
Source organism: Notolepis coatsorum (assembly GCF_963971535.1). Taxonomy (NCBI): domain Eukaryota; kingdom Metazoa; phylum Chordata; class Actinopteri; order Aulopiformes; family Paralepididae; genus Notolepis; species Notolepis coatsorum. The sequence goes on along the minus strand of NW_028173821.1, from coordinate 96,070 downwards.
GACTCGACGGTTGTTGTAATTTAAAGAGAGACTGGACGGTTGTTGTAATTTAAAGAGAGACTGGACGGTTGTTGTAATATACCGTTAAGACGATCGATTAGCGACGGCCGGGGGACAGACAGGTCACTATTTGTCCGCCCTGATGGCCTGGAATACGTCTTAACCATTTCACTACCACACTACAGAAGGTTAACCATTTCACTACCACACTACAGAAGGTTAACCCTTTCACTACCACACTACAGAAGGTTAACCCTTTCACTACCACACTACAGAAGGTTAACCCTTTCACTACCACACTACAGAAGGTGGCAGTGAAAGGGTTAACAGTCTGTAGTGTGGTAGTGAAAGGGTTAACCATAATAGTGTGGTAGTGAAAGGTTAACCTTCTGTAGTGTGGTAGTGAAAGGTTAACCGTCTGTAGTGTGGTAGTGAACGGGTTAACCTTCTGTAGTGTGGTAGTGAAAGGTTAACATTCTGTAGTGTGGTAGTGAAAGGTTAACCTTCTGTAGTGTGGTAGTGAAAGGTTAACCTTCTGTAGTGTGGTAGTGAAAGGTTAACCTTATGTAGTGTGGTAGTGAAAGGTTAACCTTCTGTAGTGTGGTAGTGAAAGGGTTAACCTTCTGTAGTGTGGTAGTGAAAGGTTAACCTTCTGTAGTGTGGTAGTGAAAGGTTAACCTTCTGTAGTGTGGTAGTGAAAGGTTACCCGGCTGTAGTGTGGTAGTGAAAGAGTTAACCTTCTGTAGTGTGGTAGTGAAAGGGTTAACCGTCTGTAGTGTGGTAGTGAAAGGGTTAACCTTCTGTAGTGTGGTAGTGAAAGGTTAACCTTCTGTAGTGTGGTAGTGAAAGGGTTAACCCTTTGTAGTGTGGCAGTGAAAGGGTTATCCTTCTGTATTGTCGCAGTGAAAGGGTTATCCCTTTGGTAGTGTGGTATTGAAAGGGTTATCCTTCTGTATTGTCACAGTGAAAGGGTTAACCTTCTGTAGTGTCACAGTGAAAGGGTTAACCTTCTGTAGTGTGGTATTGAAAGGCTTAAAGGGACATTTCACTTGTCAAGTTTCATGATCCTATATGGATGACAGTAGAACGTGTTGGTGTCAAAGTCAAAAGGCAGACAGGGTTTAATTACGTCCACCTAGGAAAACGATGGTTTAGGGTGATGGCTAGAGGGCATCCACGTTACAGGCACACGCGGCTGCCTCTGACCGCGGAGGGGGGCGGCGCTCTGTGCTGTGGACCCGTCAGTCACATGACCCGCATGACATCACAGCTTCATGAAACTCTACCACTGTGCACTAGAATCAACGTGGGGCAGCATATAAGGCTCTATAGAGGTTAATAATAATAATACAAATACTACTAATAATAATAATAATAATAATAATAATAATAATAATAATAATAATAATAATAATAATAATAATAATAATAATAATAATAATAATAATAATAATAATAATAATAGCAATAATAATAATAAAACTACTACTACTAATAATACAACTACTACTACTAATAATAATAATAATAGTAATAGTAATAGTAATAGTAATAGTAATAATAATAATAATAATAATAATAATAATAATAATAATAATAATAATAATAATAATAATAATAATAATAAAACTACTACTACTACTAATAATAATAATACAACTAATAATACAACTACTAATAATAATAATACAACTACTACTACTAATAATACAACTACTACTACTACTACTACAACTACTACAACTACTAATAATAATAATACAACTACTACTACTACAACTACTACTACTACTAGTAATAATAATACAACTACTACTACTTCTAATAATAATAATGCCCACAGACTGACGATTAGTCCAAGATAGTTACTTTACATTTCTGTGGAATATAGTGAATTTTAGGCCTACAAAACTATTTAAAATTAGAACTTCACGTCATGTACAGTAATCAACTAACCTCCATCGCAAAACAACATGCTGCTCATTTGGCAGAAGGTCCGTGGGCCATGCGGACGTGTCTGTGTGTCTGGACAGAAGGTCTGTGGGCCGGGCGGACGTGTCTGTGTGTCTGGACAGAAGGTCCGTGGGCCATGCGGACGTGTCTGTGTGTCTGGACAGAAGGTCCGTGGGCCATGCGGACGTGTCTGTGTGTCTGGACACAGAGCATCTTCCTAGAAGCCAAGGTCTTCACAGCGTCTTATCTGGGATGATCAATTTGTTGTCGGCCTTTTCCTCTCTAGACATTTTAATTATTTATTTATTTAAACTACAGCTGCTGCCAACGGGAGATTGGAGTTTGAATCTCTCGCTCCTCGCCCGCTCAGAAGGGGAAACTCGAGACCTTGAACGGCAACACGCCTTGATCAGGGTTACATTTCTGTTGTAACGTGTGCAGTTGGGCAGCGATCAACATCCTGTTTGTGAATATCTCACCTAAAGTGAACAGCGATCGACATCCCGTTTGTGAATATCTCACCTAAAGTGAACAGCGATCGACATCCTGTTTGTGAATATCTCACCTAAAGTGAACAGCGATCAACATCCTGTTTGTGAATATCTCACCTAAAGTGAACAGCGATCGACATCCTGTTTGTGAATATCTCACCTAAAGTGAACAGCGATCGACATCCTGTTTGTGAATATCTCACCTAAAGTGAACAGCGATCAACATCCTGTTTGTGAATATCTCACCTAAAGTGAACAGCGATCAACATCCCGTTTGTGAATATCTCACCTAAAGTGAACAGCGATCAACATCCCGTTTGTGAATATCTCACCTAAAGTGAACAGCGATCAACATCCCGTTTGTGAATATCTCACCTAAAGTGAACAGCGATCAACATCCTGTTTGTGAATATCTCACCTAAAGTGAACAGCGATCAACATCCTGTTTGTGAATATCTCACCTAAAGTGAACAGCGATCAACATCCCGTTTGTGAATATCTCACCTAAAGTGAACAGCGATCAACATCCCGTTTGTGAATATCTCACCTAAAGTGAACAGCGATCAACATCCCGTTTGTGAATATCTCACCTAAAGTGAACAGCGATCAACATCCCGTTTGTGAATATCTCACCTAAAGTGAACAGCGATCAACATCCTGTTTGTGAATATCTCACCTAAAGTGAACAGCGATCAACATCCTGTTTGTGAATATCTCACCTAAAGTGAACAGCGATCAACATCCCGTTTGTGAATATCTCACCTAAAGTGAACAGCGATCGACATCCCGTTTGTGAATATCTCACCTAAAGTGAACAGCGATCAACATCCCGTTTGTGAATATCTCACCTAAAGTGAACAGCGATCAACATCCCGTTTGTGAATATCTCACCTAAAGTGAACAGCGATCAACATCCCGTTTGTGAATATCTCACCTAAAGTGAACAGCGATCAACATCCTGTTTGTGAATATCTCACCTAAAGTGAACAGCGATCAACATCCCGTTTGTGAATATCTCACCTAAAGTGAACAGCGATCGACATCCTGTTTGTGAATATCTCACCTAAAGTGAACAGCGATCAACATCCTGTTTGTGAATATCTCACCTAAAGTGAACAGCGATCAACATCCCGTTTGTGAATATCTCACCTAAAGTGAACAGCGATCAACATCCTGTTTGTGAATATCTCACCTAAAGTGAACAGCGATCGACATCCTGTTTGTGAATATCTCACCTAAAATGAACAGCGATCAACATCCTGTTTGTGAATATCTCACCTAAAGTGAACAGCGATCAACATTCTGTTTGTGAATATCTCACCTAAAGTGAACAGCGATCGACATCCTGTTTGTGAATATCTCACCTAAAGTGAACAGCGATCAACATCCTGTTTGTGAATATCTCACCTAAAGTGAAGAGCGATCAACATCCTGTTTGTGAATATCTCACCTAAAGTGAACAGCGATCAACATCCTGTTTGTGAATATCTCACCTAAAGTGAACAGCGATCAACATCCCGTTTGTGAATATCTCACCTAAAGTGAACAGCGATCAACATCCTGTTTGTGAATATCTCACCTAAAGTGAACAGCGATCAACATCCTGTTTGTGAATATCTCACCTAAAGTGAACAGCGATCAACATCCCGTTTGTGAATATCTCACCTAAAGTGAACAGCGATCGACATCCCGTTTGTGAATATCTCACCTAAAGTGAACAGCGATCAACATCCTGTTTGTGAATATCTCACCTAAAGTGAACAGCGATCAACATCCCGTTTGTGAATATCTCACCTAAAGTGAACAGCGATCAACATCCTGTTTGTGAATATCTCACCTAAAGTGAACAGCGATCAACATCCCGTTTGTGAATATCTCACCTAAAGTGAACAGCGATCAACATCCTGTTTGTGAATATCTCACCTAAAGTGAACAGCGATCAACATCCTGTTTGTGAATATCTCACCTAAAGTGAACAGCGATCAACATCCCGTTTGTGAATATCTCACCTAAAGTGAACAGCGATCAACATCCCGTTTGTGAATATCTCACCTAAAGTGAACAGCGATCAACATCCTGTTTGTGAATATCTCACCTAAAGTGAACAGCGATCAACATCCCGTTTGTGAATATCTCACCTAAAGTGAACAGCGATCAACATCCCGTTTGTGAATATCTCACCTAAAGTGAACAGCGATCAACATCCCGTTTGTGAATATCTCACCTAAAGTGAACAGCGATCGACATCCCGTTTGTGAATATCTCACCTAAAGTGAACAGCGATCGACATCCCGTTTGTGAATATCTCACCTAAAGTGAACAGCGATCAACATCCCGTTTGTGAATATCTCACCTAAAGTGAACAGCGATCGACATCCTGTTTGTGAATATCTCACCTAAAGTGAACAGCGATCAACATCCTGTTTGTGAATATCTCACCTAAAGTGAACAGCGATCAACATCCTGTTTGTGAATATCTCACCTAAAGTGAACAGCGATCGACATCCTGTTTGTGAATATCTCACCTAAAGTGAACAGCGATCGACATCCTGTTTGTGAATATCTCACCTAAAGTGAACAGCGATCGACATCCTGTTTGTGAATATCTCACCTAAAGTGAACAGCGATCGACATCCTGTTTGTGAATATCTCACCTAAAGTGAACAGCGATCGACATCCTGTTTGTGAATATCTCACCTAAAGTGAACAGCGATCGACATAATTTTTGTGCATATCTCACCTTCACTCATCATCGTGGGTTGGCCTATCATAAATATTGTTACTTATAAGTGTACTATATTCTATTGTGCTATATTTAATTTAGTTTATATCTTATTTTATTTGATCCGACCTCTTTATTTACAGTTGTACAGCCCTGGCCTACTGTATATTATTTAATTTCATAATTCTATTCTATTCTATTGTGCTCAACTTAGTTCATATTTCATTTTATTTGACTCCACCTCTGGATCTTATTGGTCTGTCCGTTAATGTCGCACTGAAAACGACCAAAGCAAATTCCTTGTGTGTGTGTAAACTACTTGGCAATAAAATACCTTTTCCGATTCCGATTCTGAAATGATGGAATGTCCCTTTAACGACCAGCCTGGGTGTGACTGGCAGGGCTGGCATTGGTGCATCGCCACCCAGCAGAGTGGGTTGTGTGTCTGCAGTCAGCCGTCCCGATAGGCTACGCTCACACTGCAGGCAAAAAGTGGCCCAAATCTCATTAATAAAAATTGTGTTGCTCATATTATGAGACTCCGTTTAGTTTGTCTCCACGACAGCATAAACAGCACAAATTACATTGCATTTTTTCAATTCTGATTTTGGGCCACTTTTATGTGTAAATAAATCAGTGCCTTTGCTGTCGCAGCCCCTGCACTGTGGAACAGCATCCCCACCTCCACTAGGCTCCTCTCCCCCTGAACTGTGGAACAGCATCCCCACCTCCACTAGGCTCCTCTCCCCCTGCACTGTGGAACAGCATCCCCACCTCCATTAGGCTCCTCTCCCCCTGAACTGTGGAACAGCATCCCCACCTCCACTAGGCTCCTCTCCCCCTGAACTGTGGAACAACATCCCCACCTCCACTAGGCTCCTCTCCCCCTGCACTGTGGAACAGCATCCCCACCTCCACTAGGCTCCTCTCCCCCTGAACTGTGGAACAACATCCCCACCTCCACTAGGCTCCTCTCCCCTGAACTGTGGAACAGCATCCCCACCTCCACTAGGCTCCTCTCCCCCTGAACTGTGGAACAGCATCCCCACCTCCACTAGGCTCCTCTCCCCCTGAACTGTGGAACAGCATCCCCACCTCCAGTAGGCTCCTCTCCCCCTGAACTGTGGAACAGCATCCCCACCTCCACTAGGATCCTCTCCCCCTGAACTGTGGAACAACATCCCCACCTCCACTAGGCTCCTCTGCCCCCTGAACTGTGGAACAGCATCCCCACCTCCACTAGGCTCCTCTCCCCCTGAACTGTGGAACAGCATCCCCACCTCCACTAGGCTCCTCTCCCCCTGAACTGTGGAACAGCATCCCCACCTCCATTAGGCTCCTCTCCCCTGAACTGTGGAACAGCATCCCCACCTCCACTAGGCTCCTCTCCCCCTGAACTGTGGAACAGCATCCCCACCTCCACTAGGCTCCTCTCCCCCTGCACTGTGGAACAACATCCCCACCTCCACTAGGCTCCTCTCCCCCTGCACTGTGGAACAGCATCCCCACCTCCACTAGGCTCCTCTCCCCCTGCACTGTGGAACAGCATCCCCACCTCCACTAGGCTCCTCTCCCCCTGAACTGTGGAACAGCATCCCCACCTCCACTAGGCTCCTCTCCCCCTGAACTGTGGAACAACATCCCCACCTCCACTAGGCTCCTCTCCCCCTGCACTGTGGAACAGCATCCCCACCTCCACTAGGCTCCTCTCCCCCTGCACTGTGGAACAGCATCCCCACCTCCACTAGGCTCCTCTCCCCCTGAACTGTGGAACAGCATCCCCACCTCCACTAGGCTCCTCGCCCCCTGAACTGTGGAACAGCATCCCCACCTCCACTAGGCTCCTCTCCCCCTGAACTGTGGAACAGCATCCCCACCTCCACTAGGCTCCTCTCCCCCTGAACTGTGGAACAGCATCCCCACCTCCACTAGGCTCCTCTCCCCCTGAACTGTGGAACAGCATCCCCACCTCCACTAGGCTCCTCTCCCCCTGCACTGTGGAACAACATCCCCACCTCCACTAGGCTCCTCTCCCCCTGAACTGTGGAACAGCATCCCCACCTCCACTAGGCTCCTCTCCCCCTGAACTGTGGAACAGCAGCCCCACCTCCACTAGGCTCCTCGCCCCCTGAACTGTGGAACAGCAGCCCCACCTCCACTAGGCTCCTCTCCCCCTGAACTGTGGAACAGCATCCCCACCTCCACTAGGCTCCTCTCCCCCTGCACTGTGGAACAGCATCCCCACCTCCACTAGGCTCCTCTCCCCCTGAACTGTGGAACAGCATCCCCACCTCCACTAGGCTCCTCTCCCCCTGCACTGTGGAACAGCATCCCCACCTCCACTAGGCTCCTCGCCCCCTGAACTGTGGAACAGCATCCCCACCTCCACTAGGCTCCTCTCCCCCTGAACTGTGGAACAGCATCCCCACCTCCACTAGGCTCCTCGCCCCCTGAACTGTGGAACAGCATCCCCACCTCCACTAGGCTCCTCTCCCCCTGAACTGTGGAACAGCATCCCCACCTCCACTAGGCTCCTCTCCCCCTGAACTGTGGAACAGCATCCCCACCTCCACTAGGCTCCTCTCCCCCTGAACTGTGGAACAACATCCCCACCTCCACTAGGCTCCTCTCCCCCTGAACTGTGGAACAGCATCCCCACCTCCACTAGGCTCCTCTCCCCCTGAACTGTGGAACAGCATCCCCACCTCCACTAGGCTCCTCGCCCCCTGAACTGTGGAACAGCATCCCCACCTCCACTAGGCTCCTCGCCGCCTGAACTGTGGAACAGCATCCCCACCTCCACTAGGCTCCTCGCCCCCTGAACTGTGGAACAGCATCCCCACCTCCACTAGGCTCCTCGCCCCCTGAACTGTGGAACAGCATCCCCACCTCCACTAGGCTCCTCTCCCCCTGAACTGTGGAACAGCATCCCCACCTCCACTAGGCTCCTCTCCCCCTGAACTGTGGAACAGCATCCCCACCTCCACTAGGCTCCTCTCCCCCTGAACTGTGGAACAGCATCCCCACCTCCACTAGGCTCCTCTCCCCCTGAACTGTGGAACAGCATCCCCACCTCCACTAGGATCCTCTCCCCCTGAACTGTGGAACAGCATCCCCACCTCCACTAGGCTTCTCTCCCCCTGCACTGTGGAACAGCATCCCCACCTCCACTAGGCTCCTCTCCCCCTGCACTGTGGAACAGCATCCCCACCTCCACTAGGCTCCTCTCCCCCTGCACTGTGGAACAGCATCCCCACCTCCACTAGGCTCCTCTCCCCCTGAACTGTGGAACAGCATCCCCACCTCCACTAGGCTCCTCGCCCCCTGAACTGTGGAACAGCATCCCCACCTCCACTAGGCTCCTCTCCCCCTGAACTGTGGAACAGCATCCCCACCTCCATTAGGCTCCTCTCCCCCTGCACTGTGGAACAGCATCCCCACCTCCACTAGGCTCCTCTCCCCCTGAACTGTGGAACAACATCCCCACCTCCACTAGGCTCCTCTCCCCCTGAACTGTGGAACAGCATCCCCACCTCCATAACACCGGTTCCTGACCGGCAGCGAGCGAGCGAACTGGAGACGAAATTGCGCGCGACACTGTCCTGATATGAGGCGGCGCGTGTCCGAGTGTGTCTGTGTGTGTGCGTTTACCTGGAAGCACACGGGGGCAAAGCAGCCTGCGATTCTCGACCAATAAAAAGTGTTTAGGGGCGGGACTTGGCCGCGTAATCGCTCAACTAGAGACACAGCGAGCGAATATTTGAGGGGTGAACGACATCGGCGCTCAGTTCGCTGTCGCTCGCGGCAGGTCAGGATAGTCTGATTGAAACTAATACATTTTAATCATTTTCGCAATCACGCTCGCTCGCGTCGCTGCCTGTCAGGAAGGGGCGTTAGGCTCCTCGCCCCCTCGATAGATGCCTTCAAATCTAGGCTCAAAACCCACTTCTACCTACTAGCCTTTCCCGATGTTCACTGATTCATGCCCTGTTTTCCTGTGTGCCCTCCCATAAAACTGAGTGTGATTGTTGTCAATATGTATCTAGTGTATCTACCCCCTGTACAGCACTTTGGTTGACACGTGTCATGTTAAATGTGCTATATAAATAAATCTGATTGATTGATTGATTGATTGTTCTTTTAGTGCATGCGGGTCGGTTCAGGAGCAGTGACCTGGTTCACACTGGAATATGAAGAGAAAAAATCTGAGTTAGGGGTGTACACAAAAAACACGGTACGGTACGTACCTCGGTTTTGAAGTCACGGTTCGGTGCAGGTTTTCGGTACAGTGGGGGAAGTTTGCCTTTCCATGTTCCACTCAGGGGTGATGTAGTGTGCAGTAACTAACTGTACTTGTAGTAGGGCTGTCAACGAATATTCTATATTGAAATTAATAATCTACTTGTAATTATTAAAAGATTTTTAAATAATTATAATTATATTAGATTGTGGAAAAACAGCCCCCGGTGGGCGGTCGTTAGTGGTTAACATACCGTTGTATTCGTTCGGTACACGACTACACAGCCGTTGGGTTCGGTACGGTAACTGAGCGCAGAGAGGTGTGCAGTGTGAACGCAGCCAGAGACCCACTGCTGCAGTGTGGCGTCTGGTCTCGTCTCCACTGAGGAGCCTCCATGTTCAACTCTCTCTGCCTCACTACTTCTTCTCCTCTTCCTCCTCTTCCTCCTCCTCCTCCCCTCCCTCCCTCTAGCCATCTTTAATTCATCCTCTCCATCCGTCTGGGCCTTTGTCTCTCTCGCTCTTTACCTCGATTCCTCCCTTTATATATCCCAGTCAGTCGTTGTCTCTCTCTCCTCCCTCTCTCTCCCTCCTCTCTCTCTCCCTCTCTCTCCCTCTCTCTCTCTCTTCCTCTGAAGGTCTGGCAACAGTGAGCCTCTCGGAGAGCCGCTGTCAAGAGCCGCAGCAGCAACGCTTCAGGCAGCAGGCAGAGCCAGAGAGAGAGAGAGAGAGAGAGAGAGAGGGAGGGAGAGAGAGAGAGAGAGAGGAGAGAGAGGGAGAGAGAGAGAGAGAGAGAGAGAGAGAGAGAGAGAGAGAGAGAGAACACACACACACACTCACACAAACACACACACACACACACACACTCACACAAAACACACACACACACAAATACACGTTCGTACAAAACACACTCGCACACACACACACTCGTACAAACAGACTCGCACACACATACATGCTCGTACAAACACACACACACACACACACACACACACACACACACACACACACACACACACACACACACACTGCACACCGGTAGACCACACAGAGACACACGCGGCTGTTTTGATGTTGATATTCAGAACCATGTCTAGGTCACGTTATCCAATTCAGGGGGCGGGGCCTCGCCCGATTGGGTATAAGAGCACAACAACAACAACAACTTTGCAACAAGGGGGAGGGGTGGGGGGCCCTGAGGGCCACCGGTGGGGCTGGAGACAGAGTGCATCTGATGAAGGTGCTGGAGGTAGAGGGGGGGGGGGGGGGTTATTATGGTCTGCCACTCACGTGCGTGTTTGTCCGCCAGGGCGATGAGCGTGCCGCTGATGTCCCTGCGCCGGTAGAAACACACCACTTTGGCCTCGACGTTCCCATTGGCTGTCTGCAGAAAAAGTGGAGACAGACAAATCGGCGTTACCATGGCAACAAGGGGGCCACACACACACACACACGCGCACACACAGACA
>NW_028173821.1:51467-84993 GCF_963971535.1 Notolepis coatsorum | reverse complement strand
TACTGGAACTGTATACAGTGGTTAGCTTCTAGTTAGCGTTTTAGCTATAGCTGCTTGCTAGCTAACGTTAGCCCCGTGTGCTCAAAGCAGCCAGCTAGGTGTATCTGTTATGACTATAATGTTTCCAAAAAAGCACCGGACTACGACGTAAGGTTAGACATTTTATTTCATGCTCAAAAGCCCCTGGCTTGCACATCGCAGTCACGAAAGGGGCTAGCTCAACCAGTGCACTGTGCACAACAGCACACCAACCCAACTGACGTTACCACAACACTTGACGGTACTTCACAGCACTGTCGTAAGACCACCGTGCTGTCTTAAAGGCACAGTGTGCCTACCCAGATGCATACACAACATTGACACGGCTTGACATACAAAGAAGTAATTATCACAATTAGCGATTTTTTTTTGTCTGGTAAAAAATCTGTTTGGCTGGTAAAAAAAATCAGATACTCGCCAGTTGGCTGGTAAGCCAAAAAGTTAGTTTCCTCCCCTGGTCCGAACGTTTGGGCTCAGCCCTACTATACACCAACGACCACGTCGTCAGCGCTGTGAAACCTTAGCCGTAGTCAATCAAACGGTCAGTTCAGTCTTTGTTGACCTAGACTTCATCCATCGACTAGTCATCTTTATTATGCCAAATGACTAGAGGTGTAACGGATCGTAGTTGATCCGTAGGGGTCAACAGTTCGACACACGTGTGAACCGCGGATTAATTGCAAAATGTTACCATCATAATAATGAGCTATATCACGTGATATTCTCCAGCATCGTTTAGGGGCTACATTCATTGCACTTTCACTTATTAATTATATGCCCCCAAGAACACTATGATCATCTACCACTTGTTTACTAAAGGTTCCCAACAATAGCCAGAAGATTGGGGATGCAGCCTTTGCTAGTTAGGCGCCAAAGCTGTGGAACACAACACCTATGGAGATTAACACTTTGGCGACCACACTCTTGCGGCGATTTATGCCTCAGAGGACAGAGGTTTGTTTACAAACCGATGTACTTTCTAAGAACTATATATATAATTTATAGTATTGCTATCTGTCCATTTTCATTGTCACTTGAGTGCATAAACCGTGCCTTCATAATGGCTTAAAGAAAATAAAAATCCATCGGTTGGTTGTCATTTTATAGCGTCGTGAATATAAGGTTTATCGCGCTTTTCGTCTCTTCTTTTTTTCAGGAAGCTAGATAATAGGCTAAACGTTGGCGCCGTTATATCAAACGCCATTTCTGCTGTATATATACGAATGAAATAAAAACAAACTGCGTAGCATCCGGACTATTACAGAGCATCTATGGATGAAATGGGGGCGGCGGGGAACGCAGATTAATATTATTGATTAGCAATAGAGTGTGCGTTCAGGTAGCCAATGTCAGTGATCGATCACGTTAGGTTTTTAAAACAATGTCCAATCCAGCTGTAATTTGGGGGAATAGTATCCTACCGTCAGGCCATGTGATCGCCGGCAGCATTTCTTCATTAGTCATCGGATTCTGGTAGATCGATATGTCCATTGGCTGATCATAAATCCCATTATTCCAGGCTGAAATATGCGTTCGGTAACGTGATCAAAGATGGAGGGTCTTCGTTTGGAATCGAGGCTCATATGATCCGCCCACAGACTGTAAAAGAAATTCTTTTTTTAGATCCCCTCAATGATACTGCAGTGGAGCGATGGCGCCCCTAAGCGGATCTGGCCGGTAGTGCATGTTTCGAAAATCAAATATGTGGGTAGGTCATGCATCTCGATCGTGGACGTTAATAGCGTTATAAATATGGAATAAAACAATAACAACTTGCCACGGCTATATACGTGGCTCTGGTCCACAACGAATGGCACCGAAACCCGTATATATACGTGGACGGTCCACATAGTGTTAAGGAGGCAAGCTCACTAAGTATTTTATTTAAAGTAAGCTAAACACGTATCTTCTCACCATGACCTTTTAATGTGGAAAACATTTAAAGACATGATTATTATACTGTAAATGAGAGCTATTTTACTACATAACTTTTATCCCGTCTATTGTATACTTATTTTATGCCTATTCTTATGTCTGCACTATATGCAATGCTTTTATTCTGTCAACTGTATCATGGATTCATGCCTATGTTCATTTTATGCTATTTGCTGTGAAGCACTTTGAGCTGCAATTCCTGTATGAAGGGTGCTATATAAATAGTTATTATTATTATTACAGATTTAGTTTTGTCCATCACAAGTCCTTTTCACACAGAACTCACAGCAGGAAGCAGGAAGCTGTGGAGCGTGGGTAGTACACTTTAACGTTACCATGTTAGCTTAGCGTCATCTAAAAGATAAAAACAGTGGTTTGCGTTTGTGTATTTCCAAATTGTGCCCGCATTTCCCTCAAGACAGAAGCAGCCGACCCTACGACCCCTCTACGCCATTCGAACCAACGTACGCCTGCGTCGACGCGAGCCGCTCGATCCGGGGGAAGACGTTACTCGCGCTCGTCCCTAGTTTCCGACCCGTCTCACCCGAGTTGCTGTGTGTGAAGGTCAGGGTGTCGCGACACGACGCTCTCTCTCTCTCTCCCTCCCTCACCTTCTCCCCTCTTTCTGGGACATGTGTTTTGGCAGAAGAAGAACACTGGGAGCACTTTTTATTTAATAAATAAATAAATAAAAAAGGGACAAGAAGTTCTATTCTCGTGCCCAACGGCGAGATGAACCCATTAGGAGGCCAAGGGCTGAGTTGAGTGCCGGGTTGAGTGAGAGTGAGAGCTGGTAGAGAGAGAGAGGGAGAGAGAGAGAGAGAGAGAGAGAGAGAGAGAGAGAGAGAGAGAGAGAGAGAGAGAGACCTATAGGCTGGTAGAGATTAGAGATAGAGAGAGAGGGGGGCCTGTAGGCTGGTGTAGAGAGAGAGAGAGAGAGAGAGAGAGAGAGAGAGAGAGAGAGAGAGAGAGAGAGAGAGAGAGAGAGAGAGAGAGAGAGAGAGAGAGAGAGAGAGAGAGAGAGAGAGCGAGAGAGAGAGCGAGAGAGAGAGAGAGAGAGAGAGAGAGAGAGAGAGAGAGAGAGAGGCCTGTAGGCTGGTAGAGAGAGAGAGGCCTGTAGAGAGAGAGAGAGGCCTGTAGGCTGGTAGAGAGAGAGAGAGAGAGGCTTGTAGAGAGAGAGAGAGAGAGAGAGAGAGAGAGAGAGAGAGAGAGAGAGAGAGAGAGAGAGAGAGGCCTGTAGACTGGTTGGTAGAGAGAGGCCTGTAGAGAGAGAGAGGCCTGTAGAGAGAGAGAGAGAGAGAGGCCTGTAGAGAGAGAGAGAGGCCTGTAGAGAGAGAGAGAGAGGCCTGTAGAGAGAGAGAGAGAGGCCTGTAGAGAGAGAGCGAGAGGCCTGTAGAGAGAGAGCGAAAGAGAGAGAGAGAGAGAGAGAGAGAGAGAGAGAGGCCTGTAGAGAGTGAGAGAGAGAGGGGCCTGTAGGGAGAGAGAGGCCTGTAGAGAGAGAGAGAGAGAGAGAGAGAGAGAGAGGGGCCTGTAGGGAGAGAGAGAGAGAGGGCCTGTAGAGAGAGAGAGAGCGAGAGAGAGAGAGAGGGGCCTGTAGGGAGAGAGAGAGAGAGGCCTGTAGAGAGAGAGAGAGAGCGAGAGAGAGGCCTGTAGAGAGAGAGAGAGAGAGCGAGAGAGAGAGAGGGGCCTGTAGGGAGAGAGAGAGAGCGAGAGAGAGAGGCCTGTAGAGAGAGAGAGAGAGCGAGAGAGAGAGGGGCCTGTAGAGAGAGAGAGAGAGAGCGAGAGAGAGAGAGAGGGGCCTGTAGAGAGAGAGAGAGAGAGCGAGAGAGAGAGGCATGTAGAGAGAGAGAGAGAGAGCGAGAGAGAGAGAGAGAGCGAGAGAGAGAGAGGAGAGAGAGAGAGAGGGGGCCTGTAGGGAGAGAGAGAGGCCTGTAGAGAGAGAGAGAAAGAGCGAGAGAGAGAGGCCTGTAGAGAGAGAGAGAGAGCGAGAGAGAGAGAGGGGCCTGTAGAGAGAGAGAGAGAGCGAGAGAGAGAGAGGGGGCCTGTAGAGAGAGAGAGAGAGAGCGAGAGAGAGAGGCCTGTAGAGAGCGAGAGAGAGAGAGAGAGCGAGAGAGAGAGAGAGAGAGAGAGAGAGAGAGAGAGAGAGAGCGAGAGAGAGAGGGGCCTGTAGGCACTAGGCAGCGCCACTCAGTCTCTCTTCATTCCTGCCAGCCCTCCCGCCATCTCAGCCTGCGTGGTGCCCACAGCCTCTGCTGTGCCCCCCCCCCCCCCCATCCCCCGCTGCCAGCCTCAGCCAATCAGACGGCCCGGCACCCGTGACATCACAGTGCAGTCAAATTCTGCGTGAGCCAATCGCGGCATGTTGCCGAGCCCCAGAGAGAGAGTCCACTGGGTTGAATCAAACCAGGCCAGAGCAGAGAGACAGGCAGGCAGACAGACAGAGAGACAGACAGACAGACAGACAGACAGACAGAGAGACAGACAGACAGACAGACAGACAGACAGACAGACAGACAGACAGACAGACAGACAGACAGACAGACAGACAGACAGACAGACAGACAGACAGACAGGCAGACAGACAGACAGGCAGACAGGCAGACAGAGAGACAGACAGACAGACAGACAGACAGACAGACAGACAGACAGACAGACAGACAGAGAGACAGACAGACAGACAGACAGAGAGACAGACAGACAGACAAGCAGACAGACAGAGAGACAGACAGACAGACAGACAGACAGACAGACATACAGACACAGAGAGAGAGACAGACAGACAGACAGACAGAGAGACAGACAGACAGAGAGACAGACAGACAGACAGACAGACAGACAGACAGAGAGACAGACAGACAGAGAGACAGACAGACAGACAGACAGACAGACAGACAGACAGACAGACAGACAGAGAGACAGACAGACAGAGAGACAGACAGACAGAGAGACAGACAGACAGAGAGACAGACAGACAGAGAGACAGACAGACAGACAGACAGACAGACAGACAGACAGACAGAGAGACAGACAGACAGACAGACAGACCGCCCACCCACCCATATACCTGCACGCTATTGGAGAAAATCTACAATGCATCGTTTTTATTTATAAAAAAAAAATTGGCGATAAAATACTGCGATATGAAAAGATACAGGAGCACCATAATTTTTACCGGACATTACGTGTCATTTAACTTCAATGGCTCCATCTGGGGAAGAATGAATCACATCAGGGGGCGACAGTGGCTCAGGAGGTAAGAAGAGCAGTCGTCTGGTAATCCAGAGGTTCCCGGTTCGATTCCCGCTCCTCCCGGGCAGCGTGTCGAAGTGTCCTTGAGCAAAGACACTTAACCCCCTAACTGCTCCCGGTGAGCCGTCGGTGTGTGAGTGTGTGAGTGAGTGGGTAAAATGTGAGGAACAAATTGGCAGTTGCTTAATACTCCGGTTAAAGGAACACGCCAACTTTTTGGGGAAATTAGCTTATTTGCTTTTTTGAAAAGCGGCGCTTTTGAGGCGATGAAATAAATCACTGTGCCCGCCGCCCAGGCAGCAATGGTTTGGCAAAAAATTGTTCCGAGTGTATATCTGCTTTAGAAATGAAAATGTTCTATTTTTATTTTAAATTTTTTTCACGTGGTAAATACACAGGTCACGACATGTTTACAGGAACATTTTAGAGTTGTATCTGGACGTGTATTTCGTGACCAGGAAGGGAATTGGCATAACGACTAAATTGGGGGATGGGAGAAAAATGTGGCGCAGCCCTACCACCACCAGGCATAACAAAAAATATTGTTTGGTTCCTGTTGGTTGTCAGTTAAGGCCACAGGTAGGTAGGGAATTTATTTAATTTAATTTTTTATTTCATCTTTTCCCACGGCGACTATGGATAGGGAATTTCTTTATTTAATTAAAATGTTCACGACAACATGGATGCATGTACTCTCTCTCTGCCAGCATGTTTAATATCCATAATACCAAAGGTTTGACTAAGATTTTTATGAAACTTTATTGTAAAAAAAAAAGAAAAAGAAATTATATATATTTTTTTAAACTCATAAAATAAATTGGGTCGCACCTAAATCGGCAGGGTCGGTCGGTCGGTCGGCAACCGGAACCAAACCATTATTTTTGTTAGGCCCCCACCTAGTATCCACCATGCGTGGCCCGGCAGCGCTGGTGTCCCCTCGGGAGCCAGAACCCCACAGGGGGCCCCGGCGTGCGGCCGGCCAATAGGAGCCGGTATGGATGAAGGTTACTATGGCGATGGCGGGTCATTCGCTCCCCTGCTGCTGAATCAAATCACACACCTCTCGTCACACTTTCATTTTGCTCGGTTTCCCAACCTCTCTCTCTACGTAGCAGCAGCCTCCAGACTCTCTCTGTAGTGCTGGGGGCCACATCAACCTCTCTCTCTACGTAGCAGCAGCCTCCAGACTCTCTCTGTAGTGCTGGGGGCCACATCAACCTCTCTCTCTACGTAGCAGCAGCCTCCAGACTCTCTCTGTAGTGCTGGGGGCCACATCAACCTCTCTCTCTACGTAGCAGCAGCCTCCAGACTAGGGGTGGGACAATACATCGATCCAGATCGATATATCGATCTATTATCAATAATCAAATAGGATCGACGCAACGTAAAAAGATCGATTCATATTGCGATACTCTTATTTTGAAAATCCCCGCGAGTCATATCCGCCGGCGCCCAGTATTGTGAAACTCCGTGTAGAAATTACAGCAGTGTTTGCGTCTGCTGTAAAGCACTACAGAGCGTCTATTTTGCGAGCCGATATAAGTCTGTGCAGTTTTTTCCCCGCAACGGGTCAAATGCATATAACAGGCGTTGCATCGTCGCCATTCCTTTATGCCAACGTCGCGTTAAATATCTAAATGAACGTCGCGTTGGCTGCTAAAAGCTAAGCAGCTAACCGTGAGAGAGAACAGGAGAGTGGAAAGGGGACTTGGAAGGAGGAGGGGTGGGGGCTGTGGGGGACTGTGTGTGTGTGTGTGTGTGTGTGTGTGTCTGTGTGTGTCTGTGTGTGTGTTAAAGCTCAATATATAAAAACAAAAGTGAACAGGAGGTCTATTTGTATTAAAAACAATAGATTGTTTTTCATTTAAATGTCTGGAAGAGCTCAAAAATAAATACATCAATTGATATTTCCGTAGCCTTTTTTTAGTTGATCTAAATGTGACTGATTGTGTTAAATGGGCACATAATATCGCCTCATATCGATCGCAGACACCTGAATTGAATCGTATCGTATCGTGGCAGACTTTGTGATATCGGCAAATATCGTATCGTTGTCCAAAGAATCGATATCGTATCGTATCGTGATGAAACTGATGATTCCCACCCCTACTCCAGACTCTCTCTGTAGTGCTGGGGGCCACATCAACCTCTCTCTCTACGTAGCAGCAGCCTCCAGACTCTCTCTGTAGTGCTGGGGGCCACATCAACCTCTCTCTCTACGTAGCAGCAGCCTCCAGACTCTCTCTGTAGTGCTGGGGGCCACATCAACCTCTCTCTCTACGTAGCAGCAGCCTCCAGACTCTCTCTGTAGTGCTGGGGGCCACATCAACCTCTCTCTCTACGTAGCAGCCTCCAGACTCTCTCTGTAGTGCTGGGGGCCACATCAACCTCTCTCTCTACGTAGCAGCAGCCTCCAGACTCTCTCTGTAGTGCTGGGGGCCACATCAACCTCTCTCTCTATGTAGCAGCAGCCTCCAGACTCTCTCTGTAGTGCTGGGGGCCACATCAACCTCTCTCTCTACGTAGCAGCAGCCTCCAGACTCTCTCTGTAGTGCTGGGGGCCACATCAACCTCTCTCTCTACGTAGCAGCAGCCTCCAGACTCTCTCTGTAGTGCTGGGGGCCACATCAACCTCTCTCTCTACGTAGCAGCAGCCTCCAGACTCTCTCTGTAGTGCTGGGGGCCACATCAACCTCTCTCTCTACGTAGCAGCAGCCTCCAGACTCTCTCTGTAGTGCTGGGGGCCACATCAACCTCTCTCTCTACGTAGCAGCAGCCTCCAGACTCTCTCTGTAGTGCTGGGGGCCACATCAACCTCTCTCTCTACGTAGCAGCCTCCAGACTCTCTCTGTAGTGCTGGGGGCCACATCAACCTCTCTCTCTACGTAGCAGCAGCCTCCAGACTCTCTCTGTAGTGCTGGGGGCCACATCAACCTCTCTCTCTACGTAGCAGCAGCCTCCAGACTCTCTCTGTAGTGCTGGGGGCCACGTCAACCTCTCTCTCTACGTAGCAGCAGCCTCCAGACTCTCTCTGTAGTGCTGGGGGCCACATCAACCTCTCTCTCTACGTAGCAGCAGCCTCCAGACTCTCTCTGTAGTGCTGGGGGCCACATCAACCTCTCTCTCTACGTAGCAGCAGCCTCCAGACTCTCTCTGTAGTGCTGGGGGCCACATCAACCTCTCTCTCTACGTAGCAGCCTCCAGACTCTCTCTGTAGTGCTGGGGGCCACATCAACCTCTCTCTCTACGTAGCAGCAGCCTCCAGACTCTCTCTGTAGTGCTGGGGGCCACATCAACCTCTCTCTCTACGTAGCAGCAGCCTCCAGACTCTCTCTGTAGTGCTGGGGGCCACATCAACCCAGACCAGGGGCTCTCAAACCTTTTTATACCACGACCCCCATTTTATTTAGGATCTCTTTTGGCGACCACACACTTAATTAGTTAAATTTTTTTCCAAATTCCATTTTATTTTTTCCCAAATTCCGTTTTTTCCGTTTTAATATTTCAGAATTCTGTATTTTGCTTTGTACGCTCATTTTACCATCAGAAATAGTGTCTAATAAGTGGGAATGAATAAATGTCCACAATTTAATAAGATATAACAGTCCATTTAATATGGCTGTCTTAAATACTTCGAAGCTTCGTTCGATGGGCATGGGATTCGAATATGAAAATAAAATTTGATTATTAAAAAATATAAAAATATAAATGATATATATATATTTTTTTTGCAAAATCAACTCTGCCTCTCTTTGTTAACTACAACAAGCAATGCTGTTTGTTATTTAAGATGAGGTCGGACTCGGCACTGACAGATTTGTGTTCATTGTGCTGCTTTTATAAAGCCTCAAATGACGGCTTACAATATTTCATGAAAGCAAAGTGTTTTGTTTGTCTAAGATTTAAAAAGGTTTAAACTTTACAGCACTGACAAAGTTGAACAAAGTGCTGTACAAGTCCCACAACATAAAAAAAAACTTGCCAATTCAAGTTACTTTGGGTCGCGACCCGTAGTTTGAGAACAGCTGACCTAGACGTACCACACTCCGCTGTGGTCCACGTCAACCTAGACGGGCGAGCGTCGGTTTGGGTTTAAGCCTGCTTAACCCCCCCCCACCCCAAACTCAGCCTCCCGGTTTCTTCAGTGCGTTTTGGAGACCTTGGTTCAACTAGGCTCTCTACCCATCTAAACATTCTAGTTAGCCTTTCTGTATTTCACACCAGAACTATTGCCTGGTCTGGTCGCGTGTATGCTTTACCCAACACAGTTGTGCGATTTGCGAATCCGATTGGCCACTGACGTTTCTGGTCATGTGACATGTGCGCCCAATAGCGTGACGAGCTGTGTCTTTGCCCATTTCCGCGTCGAACAGCCTGCAAAGCACCTGGCGTTCCTATCGCCACGCTCTAAGACAAACTCTAACCTTAACCGACTTCGAAAGAGTGCCTAAGCTTAACCGGCGAAAGAACTTGCCGTCACACGATTGGTGCACATGTCACATGACCAGAAACGTCAGTGGCCAATCAGATTCGCAAATCGCACAACTGCGTTGGGTAAAGCATTCACGCGGTCTGGTCTGTCTGCCTGTCTACCCGCCTGCCTGTCTGCCTGTCTACCCGCCTTTCTGTCTACCCGTCTACCCGCCTTTCTGTCTGCCTGTCTACCCGCCTGCCTGTCTACCCGCCTTTCTGTCTACCTGTCTACCCGCCTGCCTGTCTGCCTGTCTACCCGCCTTTCTGGCTGCCTGTCTACCCGCCTGCCTGTCTGCCTGTCTACCCGCCTTTCTGTCTACCTGTCTACCCGCCTTTCTGGCTGTCTGTCTACCCGCCTGCCTGTCTGCCTGTCTACCCGCCTTTCTGTCTACCAGTCTACCGGCCTTTCTGTCTGCCTGTCTACCCGCCTGCCTGTCTACCCGCCTTTCTGTCTACCTGTCTACCCGCCTTTCTGTCTGCCTGCCTGTCTGTCTACCCGCCTTTCTGTCTGCCTGTCTACCCGCCTTTCTGTCTGCCTGTCTACCCGCCTTTCTGTCTGCCTGTCTACCCGCCTGCCTGTCTGCCTGTCTACCCGCCTTTCTGTCTGCCTGCCTGTCTGTCTACCCGCCTTTCTGTCTGCCTGTCTACCCGCCTTTCTGTCTGCCTGTCTACCCGCCTGCCTGTCTGCCTGTCTACCCGCCTTTCTGTCTGCCTGCCTGTCTGTCTACCCGCCTTTCTGTCTGCCTGTTTACCCGCCTTTCTGTCTGCCTGTTTACCCGCCTTTCTGTCTGCCTGTTTACCCGCCTTTCTGTCTGCCTGCCTGTTTGTCTACGCGCCTTTCTGTCTGCCTGTCTGTCTGTCTGCTGTCATTTCAGAACAGTTTGCAGGAAGCGACTCGTTGCTGAAAGACGTCCCCTCATGGTTCAAGTTTGAAGTTCAAGTTTGTTTATTAATGATCAGAATAAAATACACATACTTTACGGTGAAATGCTTGGTTCTGTATTTCACCGTAAACGTAAAGTATGTGTATTTTAATTTAAAGTACTTAACATATAAACATACATACATATAATCTATGTATTAGTATGTGTATTTTATTGTGATATTATTGTGATAATTAATAAACAAACTTGAAATATGGAGCATCTACCCCCGCAGAGTATCTACCCTCATGCCTTAACCCTTTCACTACCACACTACAGAAGGTTAACCCTTTTACTATCACATTACAGACGGATAACCGTAGGGCTGGGCGATATGGCCTAAATATGATATCACGATATTTTCTGACCTTTCGGCGATACACGATACACATCACGATGTTTTTCCTTTTTTCCCCAAACAATTCATTATGAGGCTTACCAAGACAGTATTTGAGTTTGCAAGCGAACATTAAAGACAAAAGACTCATGCATTTAGCATTTTTATATTATATATTAGATTTAGATGATTGGATTCTTAGATTATATATTTAGCATTTTAGACTTTCGTTTTTTTAGATTATAGATTAGATTTAGATGATTAGATTACATATTGTAACTATTTATTTATTTACATGTATGTATACATTTATTATTTGAACGGCTTAAGGCTATATCTGTACTTGATGTTTGTTTGTTGTGTTGCATACTTGAAATAAACTTCAATCAATTTTATTTATTTTTTTAAACTTCATTTTTTTTTTTTGCGTTTATCGCTTTTCTGGTCAAGCATGACAGAGATGGATGGTACACTCTGTTAGCTCCGTAGCTAATCCGCTCATAGACTAACTTACCGATAGCAGTACCGTTAACGTCGGAGCTTACTCCTGGGTTTCAGGGGGCATCCCTAGCACCGAGCCACCGCCTCTCTGTCTCTGGCTAGGTGTGTGCGCTTGCGTGCGTGTAGATGGCGTAATTTGGGCAAGTGTGTATGTGACTGACTTTTTTTTTCCTGCGAGAGGGAGAGGCGAGAGGGAGAGGAAAGCATTTAGCACTGCGCTTGTAAGTCTCATCTCAGCCGCGGCGGCCTCTAACGCGAGGACAAAACATCACGATATCCACGATACGTTTAAAAAGTGTATCGTTAATGAACTGTACCCGATATTTATATAATATCGTCATATCGCCCAGCCCTAGATAACCTTCTGTAGTGTGGTAGTGAAAGGGCTAACCCTTTGTCGTGTGGCAGTGAAAGGGATAACCTTCCATATTGTCGCAGTGAAAGGGTTAAACCATTTGATAGTGCGGCAGTGAAAGGGTTTAAAATGTTTTTGTACCTCGTTGTCTGCATTTTTTACTTACATTGTACTTAGGTTGTACTTTAGTTTGTATATTGTAGTGTTATTCCTCTTTTACTTACTTTTTTACTGTATGAAGCACAATCTCAGGGGGCTCATACAAAACCAAGCATTTCACTGTAATGTACATGTAGCTTAATACGAATAAAAACAAAACTTGACTTCAACGCAGTGCCGTTCAGCTGGAGAACCCAGACGCAGGGCTCTACGCTAACCTTTTTCACTAGGGGCACAGGTGCTCCTAAATGAAAAAATTTAGGAGCACACAAAGAAATTTAGGAGCACCCAAAAATATTTAAGAGCATAGTGAAAATATTTCAAGAATAAATGTATATTTGTACTGTGCGTGCATGTGTGTAAATTAGCTCTTGCTACAACCCTGCATGTTTACATTTTGTATTTTGTACTTGATGTTCATTAACATGTGCTGTCCCTATCAAATAAACTATCAAATCAAACTACTGCTACAAAAGGTTCAGTCACTTAACTTTAGCCCCTTTTATGCAGACAATGCTTATGTTTTGGCTGTGTTGCTCTTCTAGAAAAATAATCCTTTCAGGGTTGCCT
The DNA here is from genome assembly GCF_963971535.1 of Notolepis coatsorum. NCBI lineage: Eukaryota > Metazoa > Chordata > Actinopteri > Aulopiformes > Paralepididae > Notolepis > Notolepis coatsorum. Next base: position 72,452 of record NW_028173821.1, on the reverse strand, counting down.
ATTGAAATACTGTACACTTTCCTACTGTACACTTTCCTGATTAATTGAAATGGGGGACCCTGATGTAAACAAGACGAAAGTCTTTCTCTGGTCTGCATCCCCTTAACAATTGTGTGTATTGAGCCGTACTGTATTGTACCCATTCTGCAATCTGTTAATAAAGTTTTCAATCAATCAATCAATCACACCTCCAGTACAGAAACATTGTTTGAGTTTGCGTGTCAGGTAGACCATTGATTGACAGTCTAGTCTGCCAATTACATCACATCGCTTGCACTCCGGTGCTGCAGCTGGACCCATTGCCCACCTCTGCTGTTGATAACGCTAGCCAAGTTATTATACACACAGATACACAGTGGGCCAGTGACTTTGGTGTAGGGGTGTAACAATGCATCGATCCTAAGGGGGAAATTCAACTGCATCGATTTGAAAATGTTAGAATAGATTATCGCAATTTTAATGTGTACACGTTATGTTATTGTCATGTCCGTTACAGCCAACACACCGACATACGCTACTGCATCAACGTTATGATTAACAAAGCAAGGCATTCGTTTTGTTGCATTAACGTTATATTACTATTGCTATCGATAAATCTAGGTGTTCTAAAATCTATTGCTATTGGTAAGAGATATAATAAGTTGGTGTCTCGGAAAACGAGAGCCCTGATCGCGGAGTTTCAGGAAGTAAACAAGAAAAATGAGAGCTTCCGATTGGTCATTTGCTTTATTTCCCATGAAACCAGTCACTTCACTCTACTGTGATTGGACCGTTGGCTTGAGTGCAATGTGGGACTTGTAGTTTTTTAACGATCTCGCAGCGGAGGAAAAAAAAGACGAGAGAGGCTATAATCTGTATTCGCACAGCGTGCGCGTAATTGATTTTTACCGTTCGCATCAGTGCATGTGAGCGGATCGGAGCGTGAGCGGCGCGGGGCGCGGAGCGGCCGGTTTTGACGTGAGCGAGGAGTGGGTTTTAAAATGAGTCGGCGCGACGTCCGGAGCGAGAGTTCTCCTCCGCTCCAATCCACTCCAGGCCGCTCACAGTGGTTTAACACTGTTGATGTAATATATACATGCAGTACAATGTCAAAGCAACAGATGGCGATGTACAAACATGAAGGCCATTTTCAACCAATGAGAAGGGTTCAGGCTTCGTCACTGTAGAGACGCCCACCATAGATATCTATGACGCCCACACTCACTCTCCTGTTAGAAAAGGTATCGACGCCATTGTTGTTGACGTTAGCTTACATGCTAACGTTAATGGCAGCGACCATAGCATTGTGGCTCAGCTAGCCTATCATCGCTTAATAGAACTAGTGAATGGATAAACAACGTTATTTAACATTGCAGAATGGCTACAATTACAATGCGGCTCAATACAAACAATTGTTAAGGGGCCCAGGGGGTGTAGACTGTTGTAGTTTGAGCTCATTTACACCATGCTCCAAAAAAGAAAAAGAAAAACTGCCGAGCGATCTGGCGCGGGGAGCAGGGAGCGCTCGATTCAAGGTGAGTGGGGAGCGAGCGGAGAGCGACTTGGGGGCGGGGTCAACATGAGCGATTAGCGGAGCGGACCAAGCTTTAAAGAGCGAAGAGCGGATTTCTCGGCCGCGCCGATCCGCTCACGTGGTCTGGTTCGCATACAAATATTTTTAGGGGCATATGCGAGCAATTTGGTCGCACTGTAGAGCCCTGCAGACGTGCCGGATCGTGACACGAAGCTCTAGTACCGGGCGCCAGGCGGTTCTCCACATCGCCCGGTAACGGAGCGTCAGATTATGAACCCACGTTTTAGTTTCTTATTCACTTTCTGTCTTCTTTATTTCCCCTCTTTCTTTTTAAAGGCTACGTTCACACTGCAGGTGATAGTGGTCCAACTCTGATTTATTTGCTCATATGTGTGACTCAGATCTGTTTTTTCACAACACAGTGTGAACAGAAACAAATCACATAAAGGTAAAGATACTTTTATTTTTTCCCAATTCTGATTTGGACCACTTTCATATGTGATCAGATACAGCCATGCGACTTTTACGTCACTCTAGAAGAATGTTACGTCGATCTTCTTTTATTGTTAATTTGCGCATTGGGGGGTCAATTCAGGAGCTTGTGACCAGTTCACACTGGAATCTGATATTGGCCACGTTTCAAAAAGAATATATAATAATAATGTGAACAGCCAAACAAAAGAAAATAAATCTAATCTGAGCCATGAATCAGAATTGATCACCAAGGCCTGCAGCAGTGTGAACATAGTCTTGTTGTCTGTCTTTGACCATTTGTTTTCTGATAAATGAGGTGTGTAGAATAGCCTAAATTAAAGGTCTCCGCTTCTTAAATAAAGAATGAATTCCAAATCATTCCTCTCCCAGAGAGGGAGGCGGCAGGGCACTCCGAGGTAGATGGGGTGCAGCGAGCTCGAAGGCATGGCAGAAACTTTTACAATGGCTATAAAAAAATTATAATAGAAAAATTATAATAATTGGGTGGGGAGGTGAATGAACAAAGTTCTCCCCTCACTCAATACCCGGTCGTAGTGCCCTTTGAGCAAGGCACACGGCTCCGACCGCTCCAGTGGAGCTGCTCAGCGGACAACGGCAGGCCGACACCGACTGTACCCAGGTGTGAAGCAAGGCTGCCGGGGCGGTCTGAGCATGTGCAGAACCCCCGCCTCCCATTGGCTGGCTGACTGGCGACTCAGCCTTCAGATTAGCCTTGTAGCAAGAAGATAGATACCAGCTTCCTCTCTGTGCGTTCAGTAGAAAGCCATCTGGCTGCACGTTAGCCTAGCTTAGCACAATGAATGGAAGCGGACATGACCGGTTAGCCTAGAGGCATTGTCCAACTAACACCTCTCACAAAGGCTAACCAGCACTGTCCGCTTCCATTCATTGTGCTAAGCTAGGCTAACGTGCAGCCAGATAGCTTTCTACTGAACGCACAGAGAGGAGACTGGTATCTATCTTCTTGTCTCCCTCTGGAGAAGACGGTAAGCTAATCTCCCAAAATGTTGGCATGTTCCTTTAAGGTTCCTAGAGTTTGCACTGAATTCGTTTTAGCCCCAGACACATGGAAACGTGTGGAATGCACTTTAAAACTCAATTCAGTGTCCACTGGTCCGTTTAAATCTTTGATTAACCAACCATTTCACAGCAGTCTGCAGTTGCTTTTAATTATATATTATACTATATATATTTTTTTCTATTTATTATGCGTTGCATTTCTCAACGTCATTGTAAATTAGCTCTCAATGATCCTTCCAGATTAAATAAAGATTGAATGAACCATGGTTCTGAAACGTAAGCCTTTCCCTGTAATACCGTGATCGTGGTATAAATGTAGGTTGTGCAACACGCACAGCGCTGCGCGACACTACGGTAGAGGGTTAGAATCCACTACAGCTCCACTCCCGACAGCCAGGGGGAGCAACTAAACACCACACTTCAAGTTGCTAGCAATGTTGAATAGCAACAGTGGACTTTGTAATGTAATAATATAATACGTTATGAAACTGCACTAAATTACAAGATTGTTGTGTGTATTTTCCGTCTTTTATGCAAAATTTAACTATCCGATGTTGCACTGCAGGGGGCGCTGCAACGTTAACGTTATCTCACTACTCACACAGCAGTCAAGAAGAAAACAAACATTTACATTTCATTTTACAAAATATATGTCATCTTCAACGTAATCAGACGCCTTGATTAGGTAGTTATGATTATAACAAACTCTTCGTAGGTTTAACTCTTTAATATGTTTAATAAAAATATACGAACATTGCAGCACCCATAATAGTACATTCAATTAAAGGGGGTGGGGTTAATACAGTGAAATACTTATTTTGGTATTGATACTGATTACTGATACTGTACTGTGAATTTGCATACCGTTACATGTCTATCCAGGGCAGGACGCCTGAATACTTTTACCCACGGATTTCCAGTTCCGCGTTCGCCAATCGTGTGACGCCCGTTTCTTTCGCCGGTTAAGCTTGGCGACTCTTTCGAAGTTGGTTAAGGTTAGAGTTTGTCTTCGAGCAGGGCGATAGAACACCAGCCCTGATTCCAAACTCTAACCTTAACCAACTTCGAAAGAGTCGCCTATAAGCTTAACCAGTGATAAACTAGGCGTTAGGTAGTTTGCTGCCGTTAGAGGCGGAAATGGGCGCGTCACGCAATTGGGCGCACATGTCACATGACCAGAAACGTCAGTGGCCAATCAGATCGCAAACGCGGAACTGGAAATCCGTTGGTACAAAACTAGACGCATCCAGGACACCAGCTCCACCAATCACCAGCCAACAGACACCAGCTCCACCAATCACCAGCCACACCAGCTCCACCAATCACCAGCCAACAGACACCAGCTCCACCAATCACCAGCCAACAGACACCAGCTGCACCAATCACCAGCCACACCAGCTCCACCAATCACCAGCCACACCAGCTCCACCAATCACCAGCCAACATTGGTAGAATCCATAACCCCTTTGAAGTTAACAGCTCTTGCGGTTTAATTGTTGAATCCACCAGTTACTGTAGCTAGTAAATGGCCTGCATTAACTGTATTCATATAGAGCAGTGGTTCCCAAATTGGGGTCGTGGGTAGGTGGCCGTGGGGTCGCGCATTGGAAAGTAAAAGAATTATAAAAAAGATTTAAAAAAAGATTTGCAACATATTTTGGCTAAATATGCCTTGTTTTATAAATGTGTATTGATAAACATAGTGCTGGAATTACATTTTCTAATAAATATGCATGATCAAGTTCAACAACGTGTGCTTTTATTTTGATATTCCTTAATTCCACGTTGAAATTACGCGATTAAAGGCGGTCGGGTGGCGTAGCGGAGATTGCGCTCGTCACCAATGCAAGAGGCTGTGGTCTCGACTCCCGGAGTCAGCATTGCCCTGCGGCTTGGGCCGGTCGTCATACTAACTCGTTTGGCTGGGTTAGGGGAGGGAAGTCGTGGGTGGTAATCTGGCGTTGTGGACAGCGACGCCTACAGGTCAGGTCTGGGCGCTTGCTCAGCGGAGGCAGGACTTGATGAAGGCAGCATGACCTCCCACGCGTTACACTTCACCAATGAGAGCCCTCGCTGCCAGGTGAGAAGAGAGCCGCTGGCTGTCTCCACATGTGTCGGAGGAAGCATGTGGTGGACTTCAGGGTTCCCTTGTACCGACCAGTAGGAGGAACATGCTCACAACAACCAGGTAGGGGAGGGGGGGAATTGGCATAACGACTAAATTGGGATGGGGAGAAAAATAGAAAATCAGGTGGAGAAAAAGAAGATAAAAAAAAAATAAAAAAAAATTACATGATTAAGTGTGGGGTCCCCAAAATAAATCCCAAATAAAATGGGGCCACGGTATGAAAAAGTTTGAGAACCCCTGATAGAGCTTTTATCCAAAATGCTTCACAACTTATGCCTCACATTCACCCATTCACTCAACACACCGACGGTGGAGGCGACCCATGCAAGGTGCCGACCTGCTCATCGAGAGCAGTGAGGGGTTAATTGTGGGGGCCTGGTGGTGGGGGCCTGCCCTGGTGGTGGGGCCTGGCGGGGGGGGCCTGGTGGGGGGGGCTGGTGGTGGGGGCCTGGTGGGGGGGGCTTGGCAAGGGGGCCTGGTGGGGGGCCTGGTGGGGGGGCCTGGCGGGGGGGGCCTGGTGGGGGGGGCTGGTGGTGGGGGCCTGGTGGGGGGGCTTGGCAAGGGGGCCTGGTGGGGGGCCTGGTGGGGGGGCCTGGTGGGGGGGCCTGGTGGGGGGGGCTGGTGGGGGGGCCTGGTGGGGGGGCCTGGTGGGGGGGTCTGGCGGGGGCCTGGTGGGGGGGGCCTGGTGGGGGGGGCCTGGTGGGGGGGCCTGGTGGGGGGCCTGGTGGGGGGGGCCTGGTGGGGGGGCCTGGTGGGGGGGCTTGGTGGGGGGGTCTGGCGGGGGCCTGGTGAGAGTCTGGTGGGGGGGCCTGGTGGGAGTCTGGTGGGGGGGCCTCGTGGCAGAGTCACCCTCGTCCTCGGTGTTGAGGAGAGGAGACTGGGCTTCAGGACAAAGCGCTTGCGGTCTAACGTGGCTGAAGACAAAGACATCAAGGGGCCACTGAGCCTGCTTTGTCCACAGCTTCACCCACCAGGGGAAGTCAGCGCTGTTCTACCATGATCCGCCATTGTTTCGCAAAGTGTCGGCCATCTTTTAGCAGAGCTTTGCTTTGTTTTGACGCCAGGCCGGGATTGGTGGAAGGGAGGGGGGGGGGGGGGGTCTCGGAGAGAGAGAGAGAGGACACAGTTAATCTTGGATCTCCATAGTAGCGCCTGGCCATGGCCTTATATATATATAGTTATTCCTATGACCGAGCAAAAGTGTGTCATTTTCCCCCGCCATGTCATATAAAATATAATCACCGTTGTTGAAATATATTAGCCATTAGTCAGTTGATGATTTAAATCATGATTCAAAATCGGTGTGTTGCTTCCGAGTTACAGCTTAGGCCTAGTTTAGGTTACTCTCAATGAGTAGGACTACAGATTAGTGTTAGATAAACTAAGATAAGTTATTCCTTTATTGATCCCCTTGGGGAAATTCTAGCGTCATAGCAGCATGGAAGAGGGGGGAGGGGAGGTACAGGTATGGGCAGGGTAATAGTAGAAAGACATAAATATAGGCAATCAAGTTTTATGTAAAAATGTCAGAAAAATAAACAGTGTAAACAAACCAGAGAACAAACCAGCTGCCCGCAGAAGAAGAAATTAAGAAACGCAGATGGCGCTGGATAGGCCACACCCCCTGAGAACGCGTGCAAGTACCACCACCAGACACGCCCTAACATGGAACCCGCAGGGCAAGCGGAAAAGGGGTCACCCCCCGAGAAACACCTGGCGCAGAGACCTGGAGGCAGAGACACCAAGACCATGAAGATGACCTGGAACCAACTGGAGAGAACAGCTCAAGACAGAGATGCCTGGAGGACACTTGTTGACGGCCTAATGCCCCAGAATCACGTCGGTACTACGGAGCACCGATTCACGTGAGATCCACCGGTGCCAAATTTCGGTAATGCAAAAAATAAAAAATAAAAAAATATTCCAATGACGTCAACGTTTCGTTTACCGCGAAACGAAACCTATGAAGTGTGCCGCACGTTCACGTCGACGTTCACGCGCACAATACACGCTTACCTAGGATTTGACGTGATTCAACAACAAAGCAGTCGGGGCGATGGCAAGTGTGGTTACACTTTACAAAGCTAGATGCAGACAACGACACTGAGGCATCGACAACTTCAGGTATCTTTATTTAAATATATAGACGTGGACCATTTAGTTCGGCACAATAGTTCATTGGTGCTAGAGTGGTTTGTTTAATCGTTTTATACTTGTTGTTATTTTGTAAAAAACATAATTTTTTATTTAAAGATATGCGTGTGTTTAACAAATTGTTCTAAATAAAATAATAATGGTAATAATAAATCATTTGAAGTGTGGACTTTACAACTGGAGGTAGGTAGATTACATTTTTAGAGAATAAAGTACAGAAAAAAGGTACCGTTGGTTGGGTACCGGTATCGATTCACACACAGGTACCGACCAACCCTAATAGTAGCCCAATTGTGGTCGGCAGCAGCATACTGTTGTACCATTGCGTGCTGCAGGGATCACTGTAATGAGGCGACGCTCGATAATGATTAACCACCTTTATGAGTGCTATGGTATGGATCCCACCCGTGTGGCTACGCTTCAAGTCTAAAGGCCCCCACATAGTTGGGCGGAGCGGAGCGTACGCGGAAGGGACTCTGCAGAGGTCGGCTGCTCTGCGTCTTGGTCGACATCGACCTGCATTAAAACCCTTTCACTGCCACACGACAGCCGGTTAACCCTTTCACTGTGACAATACAGAAGGTTAGCCCTTTACTGTCACACAACCGACGGCGGCGATGCTCCATCATTAGCATCATTAGCTCCGCGGATGATGCTAATGATGGGAGCATCGCCGTCGTCGGTTGTGTGATAGTAAAGGGTTAACCTTCTGTCGTGTGGCAGTGAAAGGGTTAAATGTGACACCGATCTGCATTTGACTCGGAACACTCACTCCGTGCCAAGAGAGAGAGAGAGAGAGAGTATGGCAGGATCATGGTTAACACTTTCAGTGCCGGCCTCCGTTTCCCATTTACCCACGTTGAATGCCGTCACCCACTTCAATGACCTATTTTTCGGCCTATTTATGAATCGTATTCAAATAAACGCTAGATTATCGATAGTATATTATGTGTACTTATGCACGCTATAGAAGCGGGCTGAAAAATCGATTATCTTATTTCCTAATCGCACACACATATGGCACATGCTGATATATAGGTGAAAATAGCTCTGATTATCCCAATACTGGTAAAATAGATTCCTTACCTCAGATCAGATGTTCTCCAAAAAGATTATTCCAATTCCTGATCGCCATTCCAAATATCGATCGCGTTTATTGGTCCAACGCTGGGTACTGGAAATATATATTCCACGCTGTTCTGATGGTCCACAATGAGTCCGATCGGCTCGGGTTACTTGCCTGAGAAGTAAAATGTGGATTCCGGATTTTTCTTTTCTCATCCATTTTCATTGAGTCCATTCCAATGCGTGCATTACCATCCGGGAGACGATAGGGGGCGGTATTTTCCCTATTCGAGTTCAGACAGATCCCCACTGGTAACGTGAGGCTAGATTGATGAAATATGAATGGAAATCGCTAATAAAGAAAATAACGATTAAAAACGAGTTATCTCGTCGGCTGGCACTCAAAGTGTTAAATGGGTAAGATTGGTCCGGTAAAACTTTTGGCAGGTAGATGACGCAAAAAAAAATTTACCATCACTAATCGTTATTTTCATCATCGGAAGAAACTTGAGAAGTTTGAATGGCTTGTGTGTAAAACTGCCAGTTTTATTTCGAAATCTTGGAAACAGAGATAACCTAGACTCTTTATTTTGACATTGGTGGACGACACCGTGACAAGAGTGTAACCGGTAGGGATGGGCGTGAGTAACTCGTAAAATCAATCTTAAATAATTAATAATTTTAATGAAAAAATTAAAAATTAAAAAAAATTACATATTTGTTTCACATGTATGTGTAAGATTATAACTGTTTGTTGGTTTCCTTAAACATATACGTGAATGAACAAAATGCAGTTTAAAAAAATACGATAAAAAAAAAATCATCCCATCCCTAGTAAACGGCGCGAAGAAATTGTGGGAAATGTATAAATAATAACCGACAGAGTTGATTTCACTGCGTCTGTGCGGCCTGGTTTATTCACCGTGTCTCCATGGAAACGACCATGAAAGCAGCCATAAAGGTACGGTTCCCTTACGCAGAAAAACATAGTCCGTTTACTTTTCTTATAACTACATCGCTGCATAACTCGTACATGTTCAGACGAGCTTAATTGTTGGTTATTTGTGATAATCTGTGTATATACACCCAATTCAAAGTTAAAACTAATTCTGTCGCGGATGTCCGGATCTTTCCGTAGCAGGCGTACTAGAGAGCGATCTGAGAGAGAGATCTGCGTAGGCGTGTGCTTTTAGGTAAATCCACATGTGGTCAGTTTAACGGGAACACTGTGATTGTCGACGACAGCCTGTATAAAACACAGCAGTAGGCCTCTCTCTCTCTCCCTCTCTCTCCCCCCCCCTCCTGTCTCTCTCTCTCTCTGCCCCCCCCCCCTCCTCTCTCTCTCTCTCTGCCCCCCCCTCCTGTCTCTCCCTCTCTCCCACTCTCTCTGCCCCCCTCCTGTCTCTCTCTCTCTCCCTCTCTGCCCCCCCTCCTGTCTCTCTCTCTCTCTCTGCCCCCCTCCTGTCTCTCTCTCCCTCTCTGCCCCCTCCTGTCTCTCCCTCTCTCCCACTCTCTCTGCCCCCCTCCTGTCTCTCTCTCTCTCCCTCTCTGCCCCCCCTCCTGTCTCTCTCTCTCTCTCTCTCTGCCCCCCCTCCTGTCTCTCTCTCTCCCTCTCTGCCCCCCCTCCTGTCTCTCTCTCCCTCTCTGCCCCCCTCCTGTCTCTCTCTCTCCCTCTCTGCCCCCCCTCCTGTCTCTCTCTCCCTCTCTGCCCCCTCCTGTCTCTCTCCCTCTCTGCCCCCCTCCTGTCTCTCTCTCTCCCTCTCTCTGCCCCCCTCCTGTCTCTCTCTATCTGCCCCCCTCCTGTCTCTCTCTCTCTCTCTCTCTGCCCCCCTCCTGTCTCTCTCTCTCCCTCTCTGCCCCCCCTCCTGTCTCTCTCTCCCTCTCTGCCCCCCCTCCTGTCTCTCTCTCTCCCTCTCTGCCCCCCCTCCTGTCTCTCTCTCCCTCTCTGCCCCCCTCCTGTCTCTCTCTCTCCCTCTCTGCCCCCCCTCCTGTCTCTCTCTCCCTCTCTGCCCCCTCCTGTCTCTCTCTCTCTCCCTCTCTGCCCCCCCTCCTGTCTATCTCTCCCTCTCTGCCCCCCCTCCTGTCTCTCTCTCTCCCTCTCTGCCCCCCCTCCTGTCTCTCTCTCCCTCTCTGCCCCCCTCCTGTCTCTCTCTCTCCCTCTCTGCCCCCCCTCCTGTCTCTCTCTCCCTCTCTGCCCCCCTCCTGTCTCTCTCTCTCCCTCTCTGCCCCCTCCTGTCTCTCTCTCCCTCTCTGCCCCCCCTCCTCTCTCTCTCTCTGCCCCCCCTCTCTCTCTCTCCCTCTCTGCCCCCCCTCCTCTCTCTCTCTCTCTGCCCCCTCCTGTCTCTCTCTCTCTCTCTCTCTCCCTCTCTGCCCCCCTCCTGTCTCTCTCTCTCTCTCTCTGGCCCCCCTCCTGTCTCTCTCTATCTGCCCCCCTCCTGTCTCTCTCTCTCTGCCCCCCTCCTGTCTCTCTCTCCCTCTCTGCCCCCCCCTCCTGTCTCTCTCTCCCTCTCTGCCCCCCCTCCTGTCTCTCTCCCTCTGCCCCCCCTCCTGTCTCTCTCTATCTGCCCCCCTCCTCTCTCTCTCTCTCTCTCCCTCTCTGCCCCCCTCCTGTCTCTCTCTCCCTCTCTGCCCCCCCTCCTGTCTCTCTCTCCCTCTCTGCCCCCCCTCCTGTCTCTCTCTCTCTACCTCTCTGCCCCCCCTCCTGTCTCTCTCTCTCTACCTCTCTGCCCCCCCTCCTGTCTCTCTCTCCCGCTCTGCCCCCCCTCCTGTCTCTCTCTCCCTCTCTGCCCCCCCTCCTGTCTCTCTCTCTCTACCTCTCTGCCCCCCCTCCTGTCTCTCTCTCTCTACCTCTCTGCCCCCCCTCCTGTCTCTCTCTCACTCTCTCTTTCTGCCCCCCCTCCTGTATCTATGTCTCTCTCTCTGCCCCCCTCCCTCCTGTCTCTCTCTGCCCCCCCACTCCTGTCTCTCTCTCTGCCCCCCCTCCTCTCTCTCTCTGCCCCCCCCTCCTGTCTCTCTATCTCTCTGCCCGCCTGTCCTTTCTCTTTCTCTCTCTCTCTCTGCCCCCCCCCCCCCATCCTGTCTCTCTCTCTCTCAACAGACGGGCAGACTTGCCACCCATTTTTCTAGGGATAACGAGATCAAAATATATGATGTAAACGTGGGCCGGTTTTTAAGAATGGCCTGGAGTTGACCGGTAAATATTGCGTGTCCGTGTGTGATTTAGATGCACTGATCCTCCTCCCTCACTAGCACTGCTCTCTAGGAAGCATCACCATAAAGCCGCCCGTATATCATAACGATGCTCACGCCATAAAAAAAAAAATAATATTGCGGTGATCTGCAATACCTACAGCGTGGCAAAATACCACGCCGTGATTTATCCCCGGTTTGCTTTCATCTGACCACACTGTAAAAAAGCTGGAACGATATCCCATTAGGAAAACAACATGGCAGTCGTCTGAACGGAGTAGTAAAGCGGTGTGTAGTAAAAACCACCGGTTCAAATAGTCTGGTGCTTGAGATTCATGGGTTTTTCGGGGCGATCAAGGTGTCGAGTTTTATTTAATTTCAAATACTGTATATTATTATGGCTTAATATCAAAGAAGGTGGAGCATTGGAAGTGTTGAAATAATACAGTTTGAATAACGCCGTCAAGAGAATAATATCACTGGCGTAGCGGAGATTGCGCTCGTCACCAATGCAAGAGGCTGCGGTCTCGACTCCCGGAGTCAGCATTGCCCTGCGGCTTGGGCCGGTCGTCATACTAACTCATAGAGCTGCCGCGGTATTGATGTTTTCCTTACCGCACAAATTTGCGAAATATTTCCTACCGCCGCGGTTATTACCGCACGCACACAAAATTTTTTTTAAAAGTTTGAATGCATTTTTTTTTAGTAGTCTACTCTTTATAGCATATAGCCTGCCTCTAGTCTAAATGTCTATCTTTAGAGGATGACTTTGCAGCATGAATATTGTTTGGGATTCGGCAAGCACGCATTCGTTATTGAAAGTGAAACACGGATTCGAAGTTTCCCCTCTGGTCGTGCGCCGTTCACTCGGTGTCGTGGGCAGGGGTGGTTACCCCCCCGACCCTTTCTTATTATTATTACTATAAAGTTACTACTTTATAATAAAGGCATTCGTTTTGTGGCATTAACGTTATATAGTTACACGTTCAATAACATCAGCGTATTTACCGGACCATAGCAAGGCAAGCGTTACTCAATTCATATCTCAGTTCCTTTCTTTGCTCAGAGCGTGCTGAGTTGTCCCATTCTGCGGTCTGTTAATAAAGTTTTCAATCAGACAAGTGTATAGAACGAAGGGCTTTTATTATAACATTCGTTGCAGACAGTAAAATCATTATGTCTCGTTTAGTACTCCTGAGGAGAGATGGTAGTCCACTCCGGCGGGGAGCTAAAGCTAACGTTATTAGCCATGTTGTGATGAGCTCTGATCAATTGGTGACATTCAGGACGTAAAAAACGAATACGCGCTTGCCGATTGGTGGTAACACACTGCAGGACGCTCCAACGTGTGACGCGTCTCTCTTCTGACCAATCAGTGGTCTGCAATGTTTCACGTGACTTTTCTGGTACCCAATAGGGTCGCTTGGAACCTCGATAGAGTAGGGTATATCTGCAGAGCCGCAAGCCCAACGAGAGGAGGGTACTTTATTATTATTATAAAAAAACAGCGGTGATGCGGTATTCAGCCTACTCTTGCGGTGGGCGTGATGTAACCGCGATACCGCGGTAATGCGGTAATCGCGGCAGCTCTACTAACTCGTTTGGCTGGGTTAGGGGGAGGGAAGTCGTGGGTGGTAATCTGCCGTTGTGGACAGCGACGCCTACAGGTCAGGTCTGGGCGCCTGCTCAGCGGAGGCAGGACTTGAGGAAGGCAGCGTGACCTCCCACGCGTTACACTTCACCAATGAGAGTCCTCGCTGCCAGGTGAGAAGAGAGAGCCACTGGCTGTCGCCGCGCGTGTCGGAGGAAGCATGTGGTGGACTTCAGGGTTCCCTTGATACCGACCAGTAGGAGAACATGCGCACAACAACCAGGTAGGGAAGGGGGGGAATTGGCATAGCGACTAAATTGGGACGGGGAGAAAAATAGAAAATCAGGCAGAGAAAAAGAGGATAACATTTTTTTTTTTTTTAGAGAATAATATCACACTACTGGCCTCCATCAAGAGAATAATATCACAATACTGGCCTCGATCAATGAATAATATCACAATACTGGCCTCCATCAAGAGAATAATATCACAATACTGGCTGCCTTGTATCGATACAATGTCACGTGAGGAAGTCTCGCTAATTATTAGGAGATCAACACACAGAATAGCAGGAATATTTCCTAGAAACAAAAATGCGAATTGTGCGTACACACAGACACACACAAGACTCTGTCTCTCTCTGTTCTGTCTCTTTCATTTCCAACATTTGTCATATTATTATCTAGGGCTGGGCGATATAACGATAACGATAAATATCGCGATATATTTTAATAATCGATATCGAATATCGAAATTAAAAAAAAATCGAAAAATCGTTTTTTTTTTTTTTTTTACCTGCAACAGGGCAGTTTTAAAACCAGAGACAGTGGACAGACTTGTCTTTCTTGCCTGCAACTTAAAGTAATGGCTTTGCTTGTCCAAATGACAATACTGACCAAATTCAGATTTCTTTTTCTCTTGTCCATTTATTTTGTTTGCTTTCTAATTTAAAATACATTTTGAAACCGTCTGTACACAGTAGGCTATGTGTGCTAGCAGAACTAGACTCCAGTCACGAGTCACAGTGCACATGTGCGGTGGTTTGTCCACCAAAAAAGCGCCAAAAGATAGAAAATAAACTAGCAGAGCCAGAACTGTTCAACTCCCCTGGAGCCACAGCCAGCAGAGAAGCCGGTTTACTTTAGCTTTTAAACCAGCTGCAGCCTGAGAACTGGAGTGTGAGGGGATGTAACACTAAAGATGGCGGCAATGACAAAGAATTGCTGCAAAATAAACATACATCTGTTGTTTATAAAAAAAAAAAAAAAAAAAAATTTTTTTTTTTAATTATTTTTTATACTTATAACAATTCGATAATTATCGATATCGAGAAATACAATAAAATTATCATATCGTTATCGCGATATGATTTTCTTCCATATCGCCCAGCCCTATTATTATCACATGCCAGCTATTAGACTGGGCCCACTGTAGTTAGGCCAGCTTTCCATTACAACGTTTCACTGTGCGTCACATTGTTTGTAGAGCTAAATCTATATTTTATATTATAGCTATGTGTATCCAATATCATTGTCAATTGACAGTAAGAACCTTCCGTTCAAGATGCATAAAAGAAATATTTTGTTCAACAATACGTTCCCGTTTGATCCCGTGGTGAATATGAGTGTTATATCGGAATGATCTGGGATCATTCCTGCAAGGCTAATTATAAGGCGCTAGCTAATAACTACGGATGTCCGATATTATCGGCCGATATTGGCATTAAAATGTGATATCGGAAAATATCTGTATTGGTTTTCAAAAAAAATAAATAACCTTTATTTACTCAGGCAAGCAAGTAAGAACAAATTCTGATTTTATTTATTGTCAAAAGTATGCATAATGTTGTGTTCATTTCACAACAAGAGATATGTAATGTTAACACTTTAATCGCCGGGAACGCCGTAACTCGTCTTTGCTCGCCATGCTCATTCTGCCGAAGACGCCGTAACTCGTCTTTGATATCAATATTTCAAAAATCTGTGATCGAAATCATATTTCTCCTCCGGGGTCCTGAGATATACTGCTGATCTCCACTCAACTCTCTAACGGTTCAAGAGCGCCATCTGGTGGCCGATCGGCAGATATTACGTGGCTGGCACCCAACGGTTGTCGGGCTAACACGAAATATTACGTGGTTGGCCCCGAATGAGTTAAATGTCTTGAAATAACAGTGAATAATAACAATACTGGCCTCCATCAAGAGAATAATATCACAACACTGGCCTCCATCAAGAGAATAATATCACAACACTGGCCTCCATCAAGAGAATAATATCACAACACTGGCCTCCATCAAGAGAATAATATCACAACACTGGCCTCCATCAAGAGAATAATATCACAACACTGGCCTCCATCTAGAGAATAATATCACAACACTGGCCTCCATCAAGAGAATAATATCACAATACTGGCCTCCATCAAGAGAATAATATCACAATACTGGCCTCCATCAAGAGAATAATATCACAACACTGGCCTCCATCAAGAGAATAATATCACAATACTGGCCTCCATCAAGAGAATAATATCACAATACTGGCCTCCATCAAATATCACAATACTGGCCTCCATCAAGAGAATAATATCACAATTAGGGCTGCAACGATTAGTCGACATAATCGACGACGTCGATTATAAAAAATCGTCGACGAGAAATTGTTGCGTCGATTAGTCATTAATAAAAAAAATATATATATAATTTTTTTTTTTTTTGTGCACTACCTATCTTTGTGAGAGTGGCTTCTCAGGGTTCCAGACAACATCATAACATGATGATCCCATAGCAAATTTTGGACATTGAAAACATTGTTCCCCTGCAGGAGATGATGATCAGACTAGACACACAATACATTACACACGCACTCCTCTCACTCACACACAGCGATCAGAGTAAGACACACACATACACACTCCTCTCACTCACACACAGCGATCAGAGTAAGACACACACACATACACACTCCTCTCACTCACACACAGCGATCAGAGTAAGACACACACATACACACTCCTCTCACTCACACACAGCGATCAGAGTAAGACACACACATTCACACTCCTCTCTCTCACACACAGCGATCAGAGTAAGACACACACACATTCACACTCCTCTCACTCACACACAGCGATCAGAGTAAGACACACACACATACACAAATTACACAGTACACACCTCTCACTCACACAGCGATCAGAGTAAGACACACACACAAATTACACAGTACACACACTCCTCTCACTCACACAGCGATCAGAGTAAGACACACACACATACACACACACACAGACTCCTCTCACACACAGCAAACAAAAGTTATTTAAAGTACACTTCCACTTTAATTTGTATTATTTAATTTATTTATCTTGTTATGAGTGATTGCTGTATTGTTCTTCAAATACATTTTCATTTAAAGTGGCTTAAAGATCCAAATTCAAATGTTTCATGAGTCATTATTTTAATTTGCTATGGGATCATCATGTTATGATGTTGTTGTTTGGTCCTGACAAGAGTCTCAAAGTCTGGGGTGATGGTAGACAAGCAACTCTGAGGTCATGCTCAATGTCCAATCTGTTCCTCTGCTCTGTCTTCAGCTGGACCAGAGCTGAGAAGCCACTTTCACAAAGATAGGTAATTAAAAAAAACAAAAAAACAAAAACAAAAAAAAATTGTTGTTGTTTACATTGGTTTTCGATTAGTCGACTAATCGAAAAAATAATCGGCAGATTAGTCGACTACCAAATTAGTCATTAGTTGCAGCCCTAATCACAATACTGGCCTCCATCAAGAGAATAATATCACAACACTGGCCTCCATCAAGAGAATAATATCACAACACTGGCCTCCATCAAGAGAATAATATCACAATACTGGCCTCCATCAAGAGAATAATATCACAATACTGGCCTCCATCAAGAGAATAATATCACAACACTGGCCTCCATCAAGAGAATAATATCACAACACTGGCCTCCATCAAGAGAATAATATCACAATACTGGCCTCCATCAAGAGAATAATATCACAACACTGGCCTCCATCAAGAGAATAATATCACAACACTGGCCTCCATCAAGAGAATAATATCACAACACTGGCCTCCATCAAGAGAATAATATCACAACACTGGCCTCCATCAAGAGAATAATATCACAACACTGGCCGCCGTGTATCGATACAATGTCACGTGAGGAAGTCTCGCTAATTAGGAGATCAACACACAGAATAGCAGGAAAACAGGAACATTTCCTAGCGAGTAAAGTCACTAAGTGTCTCGCCCTCCCCTTCTGTTGTTGTGGTCACGCTGAGGAGGGGGCGTGCTGGACGGAGACACAGCAGCCTAATGATCTGCCATATTATGAGGTCAACGTTTTGCTGCTGCTGGAAACCCGGGCACAGCGATGATGAAACGGGTTGTCCTGCGTCCGTCCGTGTCCTGTATTGTGGGGCGTGCGAGACACCTCCAGGTGAGAGAGAGAGAGAGGGGGTCAACTCTCTCTCTTGTTTTAATTTATTATTATCCTTACGCGTCCAATTGTTATGATATATGCCGTGTGATTTTATTTATTTATTTGGCTTAACTCTGTATGCTTGTTGTAAAATGAGGGAAACCTCAGTTGCCTTTCGAGTTTAAATAAAGGTTTGGAATTTCAATAAAAATATTTGCCTAATTAGATTAATCGGTCGGCCGATGAATTGGCCTATGTGACAGATATATCGGTATCGGCGTATATGTTGGCAGTTTTTTTTTTTTGTTTTTTTTTTACAGAACATAATGCAGGACTCGACAGTGCGAGCGTTCAGGGTGGCATCGGGGTGAAATCAGGGACCGGGTGGTATTGGGGTGATATCAGGGTGGTATTGGGGTGAATCAGGGTGGTATTGGGGTGAATCAGGGTGGTATTGGGGTGAATCAGGGTGGTATCAGGGTGGTATTGGGGTGAATCAGGGTGGTATCAGGGTGGTATTGGGGTGATATCAGGGTGGTATCAGGGTGGTATTGGCCGGGGTGAATCAGGGTGGTATTGGGGTGAATCAGGGTGGTATGAGGGTGGTATTGGCCGGGGTGAATCAGGGTGGTATTGGGGTGAATCAGGGTGGTATTGGGGTGAATCAGGGTGGTATTGGGGTGAAATCAGGGTGGTATCAGGGTGGTATTGGGGTGAATCAGGGTGGTATTGGGGTGAATCAGGGTGGTATCGGGTTGAATCAGGGTGGTATAAGTGTGGTATCAGGGTGAGGTTTAGCCAGTGTTCATCGCTCTCCTACCCCGGTTTAGATCTTGACGCTCTCGATGCCGTAAACGTTGTAGCCCTCTTTATAGGTGGCGTGGTTGGGCTGGTGAGCGGGGGCCTGCAGGGTGTAGTTAGGGGCGTGTTGGGGGGGGGGGGGGGGGGGGCGACGACAGAGTGTGAGTGGGTGCAGTTGTTCGGCATCGCCCTGTGACAACTCCTCTCGCGAGTTTAATGCTGTTCCAACGTGCAGTGAAAACTCTGTTTGGGCGAGAGCCAGAGCCAGCACCACTCCCTCCCACCACCGGCAGCAGCAGCGAGCGACGGGTCCAAGGCGTCCAACGTGCTTTGCATCCCCGCCCATCCCTCCAAGTCGTGGTTAAAAACCTAAACTTAACGTTAGCTGCCGACGTTAAGAAAGCTGGTCCCAGAACAGTTCAACTAACCCTGGAGCCGCTCACAGCAGAGCAGTCCTCTGGACGAAGTTAGTTTAATTTTTATGGGAGATAGTTGGTGAGGAATGAGAGGGGCTGAGGCCGAGATCCTTTCCCTCTCTCTTTCTCTCTCCCTCCGTCTCTCTCTCCCTCTCTCTTCTCTCTCCCTCCGTCTCTCTCTCTCTCTCTCTGTATGTTCAATGATTTTAAGTAGCCAAAAGTTACACTATAAAAACTAACTGGATAGTTGATAATAAATATTTCACTTCATTAGCTTAAATACTCCAAAATCATTAAGTCTGTTATAAGTCATTCTCCCGCTCTTGTGTGTGTGTGTGTGTAAATTTGCTATAGGCTACTCTAGACATGGCTCATTCGTTTTAAGAATCCTGATTCCTGAGCCTATTTTATTCTAAATGAAGATATTGATTCACATAGTATATACAGCATCATTTTTATATATAGAGAGAGAGAGAGAGAATATTTTGCGCGTCAAACACTTAATTTCCTGCATTCTGGTTTACTTTTCTGCACCAATATGTGCCCTTTCTGCACAAATCCATGGTGGAAATGTGTTTATTTATGTAAAGGAAAAGACGACATTCAGGTACCCGGCCCACTGACACAAATATAATGGAATATAATGCAGTGAGGCTCTCTGGCATTCTGTATATATTTTCTTTGAGGGGGACAAATTTAGCTCTTCTCAATATCGACCCCTGCAACCCCCCCCCCCCCCCCCCCCTAAACCTACGATCGGGCTCTCTATAAATGTGACAGAAATAAAAAAAAATAATGTACACAGACCATACAGAAGATGAGGCTATATCAATGTGTCAAAGATAACTTTTGTTCCTGTCTCTTTCAATTCCAATATTTGTCATATTATCAGACCATTCATTAAAAGTCTTGAAATAACAGTGAACAACAACACAACACTGTGGCCTCCCCCTGGTATCAATACAATGTCATGCGAGCGAGTCTCCCTAATCATCTCGCCCTCCCCTTCTGCTGACGGGTGTCTGGAGGATGGGATATTATGAGGTCAACGCTCGCTCTGCTGCTGGAAAACCTGGGCAGCCAGCGATGATGCAAAAGTTGTCCAGTTATAATCTGTGTCCTCCTCCTGTATGTGGGGCGTGTGAGAGAGTGAGTCCACCACCAGGTGAGAGAGAGGGGGTCACCTTGTGGAGTTCCCCCAAGACGTCGAGCCACTGGACCGAAGGTACACTACTACTGACCATTAATATTAACGTGACACAAATTATATGAATGTGACGCAAACATTGTGTACACACACAGACCATACACACACTGACTAGATGGAAGCAAAGTGGGGGGGGGGGGGGCAGGAATATCTCCTAGAAATAAATGGGAATTGTGCACAGAGAGAGAGAGAGAGAGAGAGAGAGAGAGAGAGAGAGAGAGAGAGAGACACACCCCTCCCTCCCTCTCTCAGGTAATATTTATCAGAGGATATCCTAACTTTCTCAGAGAGAGAGACAGAGAGACAGAGACAGAGACAGAGAGAGAGAGACAGACAGAGACAGAGAGAGACAGACAGACGGAGAGAGAGAGACAGAGAGACAGACAGACAGACGGAGAGAGACAGACAGACAGACAGACAGACAGACAGACAGACAGACAGAGAGGGCATCAACACAGAGTCTGGGCAGCTCTATACTGCTGGCTGGGCGCACAGTTCTAAGCCACTACATTAGCAGGGGGTAGCAGCACTAACTAGCCCCACAGCTAGCTGAGGCAAACTTTTAAACAAGCTGTTCGTCGTTATTATTATAACAAAACACGTGAAGAAGAAGAACAACAACAGCGAAGTAAAGTAGTGCGCCTGGGATACAACCAATGTGGCGTAAGTTAAAAAGAGACGTCGCAAAAGAAAGAAACCAACAACAGGGCTTTATGTTGTGTAGCTAACGAACCCGCTCTTCCTCACCACCATCCTCCTCCTCCTCACCACAGTCACCATCATCATCTTCATCACACACACAAGGCTTTAGGAAACACACACACACACACACACACAAAAAGAGGAAGGATCCACGCTGAAGCGAAGAAGAAGCCCGCGACGGATTCACGGCGAGACTGAGAGAGGGATAATAAATAAATAATAATAATAAAAAATAACAACGTCTTCTTTTCT